>NC_081564.1:74532256-74574832 GCF_022355385.1 Mustela nigripes
TTTGGGGGCAGGAGGATGGGAAACACACAGGCATCACACTGTATGATTTTATTAACATTAAGCTCCACAGTACTCTGTAGAAACCATTCGTGGTCGTCCTGTGTATCTCTATCTTCATCTTTTCTGCGGCCAGAGAGAGTCTGAGAATGCGGAAAAGCTGCTGTGATGAAGGGCCGATCCCCCCTCCAGCAGGCTGCAAGCAGACAGGACTTGGCTTGGAAAATGATCTCCTGGTTCATCTGGCCCAGGTGACTGGTCGCCTTTACCGGTGCAGCTGAACTAATGCAGCTCTGTACCTTGATTTTTTTTTCCCCCCAGGTGTTTTTTGAGCTCCTTAGAGTTGCACGTGCATGTGGAGAGAGCATAGGGTTGGTGCTGGCTCTGGGCTTCAGTTCTGCACTGCCTTTATCTTCGGGACTGCAGAGGAAGCGCGCCCCCCCCCCCCCCGCCCCCACCACCCCATGATTCCGGGAGCTGGGCTGCTGCTGGTTATAAGTCATGCTTCACGTGGAGGTTGCCTGTCCCGTGCTAGCCATCTTGGTTGGAACTTTGTCCCAGACGGGGGTGCTGACGTTGGGACTGAACCCATCTCAGTGGCGTCCGCGTGTAGCACGCGCTCCAGACGGGTGGTTGCAGTCACCTGTGCCCCCAAGCCACCGCTTCTCACCTGCAGGGCCCCCTGGGTGCCGAGAGCTCTTCCTCTGTCACCCTCCTCAGCTGACTGAGCGGTCCCTGGGAATCTCTGTACGGCACCCCGGGCCTGTCACCTACAGCCGGCGGTTGATGGCACTTGTGGACATGATTTCCATTGCTCCCTCAGTTCCGAATGACCTCTGTTTTCCTCAGGCTCACGTAAGTTGGCAGAAACAGTTTTTTTTTTTTTTTTTAAAGATTTTTATTTATTTATTTGACAGAGATCACAAGTAGGCAGAGAGGCAGGCAGAGAGAGAGAGAGAGGAGTAAGCAGGCTCCCCACTGAGCAGAGAGCTCGATGCGGGGCTCGATACCAGGACCCTGGGATGAGGACCTGAGCCGAAGGCAGAGGCTTTAACCCACTCAGCCACCCAGGCGCCCTGGCAGAAACATTTTTTAACCTAGATATAGATGTTTTTTGATTGTACTTCTAACCTCATTCCTTTTATTCATGTCACTTTCTGAAGCCGAAAGAGGTCCAAGTTCATTTATAGAAAGAAATCGGTTATAAATAAAAGCAGCAACGACTCTCTGAAGGAGGTGGGCGTGTGCCTTGTGGCCCCCCGGGATTGGCTGTGTTGGTCGGAGGGGTTTCCAGATGGAGGCTTGGTGGGTCCCGTGGCCTCTTGAGCTGCCACACTGGGGAGTGACTCTCGCAAGAAGGTGGTCCCGAGGTTTCATAGCGGTCTCCCCCTCTCGCAGGGCTTTCCTGCCCTTTGCTGTTCACCAGAAGCCTTCCAGGATGGTGGTGAACGTGGGGCTGAGGCCTTGCTGGCAGTGTAGCCAGCATCGTCTCCGGGGCTTGTTGGGTCGTGAGGCGGCGGCCCAAGAAGTTTCCAAGAAGGGCCGAGTCAGTTTTCAGAGTTTCCCTGATGGAGTAATGTACTGTATTCCAGAAATGCTTTTCATGGAGTCTTGTTTTGTTTGTTTGTTTTGGGTACGAGGAGGTGTCGTCGTTTTGCTGAGCCCTGCTCACCTTTCTCCCAGAGCAGCAGGGCACCCCGCCAGGGAGACAGGGTTGTGTGCTGTGTTCGCTTGCGGTTTGTGTGGCTCCAGTAATTCCTATCAGCGATGGTCCCTGATGATGGCCCTGGATCTCAAGCCCCTGTAGTAGAGGTCGGTGTGGGGGTGCAGTTCAGCAAGGAGCACAGGTTTCGCTAGATGCCACTGAAACGGCAGGCGGCCTTGACTGTGCTAAGACCCAGGGGAGCCACAGAAGGGGAGTTAGGAGAAACCCATCTTTTTGTCTTTTGTTAGGGTTCTTGTAAATCAGAAGAGTTAACAAAGAAATTTAAAATCTAAAAATGATGGGATAAAGATTTGAGTTCAGTACCCTTTGTTATGTATGAGCATTTTACTTAACGTTTTTCATAGTAGACGAATGGCATGGAAAGTAGGACCCCCTTTGGTTTTCCTTCCCACATGTCCTGAGATTTTTGTGTTCTCTTCTGTATTTTGTAAGATTAACTATACAAATCAAATTGCCAGACACTTGAGATAGAAATCCGTGTTGGTGGTACTCAGGGAGGATTAAATGCTGTTTTCCTTGTGGAAAAGCAGACAGAACTTCTGTTCTGGAAGCCACGTTAACCAGGCAGAAAACCTTCAGTCCCTCCCCCTCACAATGGGATTCCTTCGTCTGTGGTCTGAGCTCATGGCAGAGAGACCAGGAAGGGGCTGCTCCGTCCCGGCAGCCACGTTGCTGCGAATCAGGGCTCTGCGTGGGATCTGCTTCCTCTCTGGGCTGCAGCTCTGCTGCTCCCATTTAAGCCAGGGAGAGCAGCGTCTTCTGAGGCAAAGACAGGCCCTTGGCAGTGAGTTGGTTGTTCAGAATGGAGTGGGGCAAAGAGGCGTTTGCTGCGGGTGCGTGGTCCAGCCGGAGTTGCGCCCCAGGTTTCGTGTGCGGGCCACCCCGCGGGGCGCACGGTTTCTCTCCCTCTCCTCATTAACCTGCCAGGGGAAAAGAGATACAAGTCAAAGTTGACACGTAGGACTTCTGCACTCAGAGCCCCTGGAACCAGTGTTCTCAAGCCAGGCTGTACATTAGAATCATGTTGGGCCTCTGAGCTGCAGACAGAGGCCGCGTTAGGGCTTCTGCCTCCTGTGTGTGGCCTGGTGTGTGCTCCAGCGACCCGGGGAACTCCCGGACTCCAGCCCCAGAACCCTCACCAGCACAGTGCTGGTGGTCCCGTCCCCCAGGCCTCTCTTCACCTTCCCAGCAACGTCACAGTTCCGGGCAGGTATAAGCCCACTGGTCTCCAGCACCTAGTTTTGAATGGAAGTTGAGTTCATGCATACTTAGTTAGGTCTGTAGGATGGATAACTCATCTGGACTTACTGCAAGCCTCTATTTATTGTTGGTATTTCAGGGGCTTCGTTCATTCATTGTCTTCCTGATGGAAACAGTTGCAGGGTTCTTCCTGCGCCCAGATAGAAGCCGAGTTATTTTTCTGCACCGTTCTCCTGCATCTGATCCAAGCCTTGACCTTCTCTTCCAGGCCCCTTTGTCATACAGCAGGGAGGGGAACAAAAGACTTATTTCACCTGTCTGGGGTGCCAGGCAAAAGCAAAGGAATCCCTCTCACAGGCTTTGCAATTCCCCAGCAGCTCAGCTCAGAGAGCCTTTATCCTCCTCTGATATTTACTCAATACCTGACACCTCCTGGGAATCTTTAAAATTGCTCTAGAAAGAAACCTTTCTGCCGCAAGTACCTATTTTTAGACTTTCTAAAGCCTTTCTCTCTACCTGCCTGGCCTGCTGTTTGAAAGGCACCAGGATCCTTTGTCTTTAAAAGTTCAGCACCCTCTGGCTTGTTCCCCACCTGAACTTGCCCCCCCCAAGTCCTGGAATGCTCTGGGGGGTACATCTCTCCATTCTGACCAAAACTCAAATGACAGGTTTGACCTTCACACAGGAGTCCTTGAAATTATACAGCTCCGGGGGGTGGAGGTGGGGGGTGGGAGGTGGGGAGGGGTAGGGGTGCGACTTCCTAGCAGTGAGCCTTGGGTGAAAGTATGAATCGGTAGGTCTTGGAACTCTCCATCTGCCCCCAGGAACCTGTTAGCTGGACTGGTTTGAGTTTTGGACCCTGCTCCTGGCTGGCCAGGTTCAGCACAGGTACACCTGACCATTACTAGCAGCTATCGAGTTCCTGGCAAAACTGTATAAAATGGGGTTATGTGGGCCTTGACCACATTCTGGTTAGCCTGGGGTCATCTCTGTAGCCCTGGATTTTGGCTCTTTTCTTTCCGTGAGCCCATAGGTTGTAACTAGTAGCAACTGTGTGACCTTGAAGGCAGTAATCTTTAAGAGTGAAGCCCGCCCTCCTGGGGCAGTGGAGGGGGGCAGTTGAGATGTCTCTCCTCGTGGTCTTTCCCTGGTTTGTTTGTTTTGTTTTTCCCACCTTTGTCCTTCCTTTCTTCCTCTTTGTGTCTCCATATGGGCCACACTGGAGAACTGAAGTGTCCTTAATTTCGTAGTGTGCACTCAAGCTTCAGGAGGTGACTGTCAGCCTTCTGTGACCCTCTCAGGTGGCCTCAGAGGATCTCAGGAACAAGAAGAACCAGAAAACCAGTTCAGCAGGCATGCGGGCAATATTTTGGAACAATCAGATAATGATAGAAGTGTATTAAGATGACCTAAGGATCTTTCGCATGTTTGTGTGGAAATCAGGAAACCAGGAAACCGTAATTTTAAAACTAGATGGTACCTTGGGGCATTCAAATGTTTGAAGAACTGCTTGCAAGCACGTAGACCTCTTTCCTTCTTCTGCATGTAGAATCTCCTCTAGCCCATGGGTCCTCAGGGCAGCCTGAAATACGGTGTCTTGGGCCACGGCCCTCGGGAAGACAACAGATAAAGTGTTTATTAACCTGCTTTGACGTTGGCGGTCTTCTGGTCCACAGGAGGACTTCCTGAATAAAAGTTTTGATTCATGCTATTAAATTTAAGTAGGTAAATTGAATATTTTCATATGGAACTCTCTTAAAATTAAAACTCGCAATAAAACCAACCAAGTGTTTTCTAAAATTGGGAAAAAGGGGGACATACACACATAGAAGTGCTTGAAATGGGCTCACAGTAAAATGTTAACATCATATCAGGGTGGAAGGATTACCAGTTTTTTTGTTGTTGTTTTTTATATTTTCTAAATTTTCTGTAGTAAGTATATTATTGTTAACAATATATTGAAAGAAAAATGTGTGTGCCTGATGACGTAGCTAACATACTTCAGAAGGAGCTCCTTCTAAGAAAAGAGTTAGGTGTGTATTATATCCTTATATGTATATATCCTTATATGTATATCCTAAGGATATATATGTGTAGTATATATACTATAAAATATTTATATTTTACATATATATCCCAAGAATTAAATTGCTATAGACAAAGCTGTTGGGGAGCCAGAACGTCCTGTTGCCTTCTAGCCAGGGTCCTGCTAGCCAGACTAAAAATCAAACTGACATGAGACAGATTAGGAGAAGAAAATTAAATTTAGTAGGGTAAGTAAGGGGAATTCACACAGACATGGAAATTCCAAAGATGGGCACTATGAGGTGTATGTGTCCTTCTGAGCTAAGAAGGGGCTGGGGGTGGGGTTCTGGGACTTCAAAGGGAGGGACTGCCGTTCACAGGGAGAGGAAAAACAATGTTTGCTGGACCTCTCAGAAACCATGGGACATGGAGGATTTGATCAAACAGGCCTTGTTAGGTTGCTCCCTGTCCACCAAACCAACCCAGGTCACAGAGTAACGTGGTTGTGTATGATGACCCCGTTTTTCCTGGAGCAGGTCCTCTCCCTAAATTCTTTCTAGGTAGTTGTAGGGGGAGGTAAAGAGCTTTTCTGAATCTATTTTCAAGATTTCTGAATTTATTTTTCAAGATTTTATTTATTTTAGAGAGAGAGAGAGACCACACAAGGGGGCAGGGAGCAGCAGAGGGAGAGGCAGAAGCAGACTCCCCACTGAGCAGGGAGCCCAGTGCAGAGCTCAGTGCCAGGACCCTGGGACCATGCCCTGAGCCGAAGGCCGACGCTTCGCTGACTGAGCCCCCCCAAGGGCCCCTTCATTGCTTTGTGACTCAAAATGATCTTCATGTCAGAGCAGTATATTTGGGCGCAGCCTTCCCTTGGCCCCTGCGAAGCAGTGTTTATCATAATGTTCAAACATGGAGTTCAGACAGCCAGACTGAGTCCATTTGTAGTAGATATCTGAGATGGAACAGTATGAAACCTTAATTAAAAATGATGAAGGTATGTGAGGACAGTGGAAACCTATCCAATGAAAAACTGTTTCAGACTGACTTGTATAATTTGTTCCCATCTTTTTGTAAGAAACCTGCACATAAACAAAAATACGGGTGATCTGAAAGGGTAGGAACATGCTGACGTGTTAATAGTGTTAGAGAAGGGGAGTCCTGGGTGTTCATTTCCTTTGTGTGTGTGTGTGTGTGTAATTGCCCTGTAAAGAATCTACATTGCTTTTGTAAACATTGGGAAAGCTTCAGTTTAAGCAAATAAAATTGCCTCTTGGGCGCCTGGGTGGCTCAGTGGGTTAAAACCTCTGCCTTCGGCTCAGGTCATGATCCCAGGGTCCTCCGATGGAGCCCAGCCCAGCCAGGCTCTCTGCTCAGCAGGGAGCCTGCTTCCTCCCTTTCTCTCTGCCTGCCTCTCTGCCTGCTTGGGATCTCTGTCTGTCAAATAAATAAGTAAAATCTTTAAAATAAATAAAAAAATAAATAGAATTGCCTCTTTAGTGTGAGATCCTGTGTTTCGAACTTCACCAGAGACCTTTTACCCTGTGGTTTAAATCCATCTTCATGGCTCCTCAAGAGAATTAAAGCAATGATAAAAAGAGCTTAATCTGACAAACCCAGTTGCTGAGTGGACTGCTGATAATTACCATGCCTGAGGTTTTTGATTGCCATTTCTATCAATGAGTACTTTTCTCTTTTCCTTGTATGTTTGGGTTTTTCTAGCAGAAGCCACAGTACAGTTCACTGCACTTTATGGAAGGTGAGAAGCTTGATCTTTGCAATGGGAAGCTAAATAATGAAGCTTGTTCAGGATGGTGTTAAAGGAAGTCAGACTTTGAGCCCAAAGGCCCTGTGATGGTGGCTGCTTTTCCGAGTTCAGGCTCTGTTTTTGCTTGCTTAGGTTTGGCAGCCCCGGCTGTATTGGTCAGAAGACTGGCTCCAGGATAATTGGTAAATGACTAAGGAAGACAATGGCCTTGACTCTGGAGCTTAAAGGTTTATTGGCGAGATGGGCTCATTAGAAATCAATTACATTAGGAGCGCCTGAGTGGCTCTGTTGGTTAAGCGTCTGCCTTCGGCTCTGGTCATGATCCTGGGGTCCTGGGATCGAGCCCTGCATCGGGCTCTCTGCTCAGCGGGGAGCCTGCTTCCCCCTCCCCCTCTGCCTGCCTCTCTGCCTACTTGTGATCTCTTCCTCTCTGTCAAGTAAATAAATAAAATCTTTAAAAAAAAAAAAAACGATTAGGAGAATCTAGAACTTGGTGTACAAGCTAAGTGCTGAATCGTGTGCATGGATGACAAGTGTTGAGGCTTCAAGAAAAGAAGACCTGGATAGGCAGGGGAGGTCGACCCTTCATCCCAGAAGCCCCAACATGGGGTGCTTGATACATGGAAGCGGCTTGCTGATGAGACAGCATCTGAGCTGGGTTTTTAAGCCCGGGTTCCTAAACATGTGAGCCTGGATCGTGAGACTGCAGGACAAGGGACTGGAGCTTACGTACGACCATCCTAGGATCAAGAGATTGAGTTCGTGCTCAGGATCCCAGGTGATTCCCAGTCCTCAGCCCTGCGGACAGCAAGTCAGGTGCCCGTTGACAGAACAGCAAGAGGGGAACGGGGGGGGGGGGGCAACGTTCCTCTACTACTTTCCTATGAGCCTCTTGCTGATTTCAGGAAGGTAAAGATGCTAGGGTGCCTTAAATCAAGCGAAGAAGGTATTCCTGGCATCCTTACGGTAGGTTTGCAGGTCTCCGGACTCCGGCCGAAATGATTCATGTCAGCCCTTTGACACTGGACTGCCCGCCGGAATGGTTTTCCCTGGGCTGCCCTGATGCGCTCCGGGTCGTTCGTGTCCTGCCTGGCCGAACGCGAAGCTCCGGGCTCTTCATTGGGTTCGTTTGTGGGGATGCAGCTCCCAGGGGCTTGCATCTGCCTTTCACTGGAACTTAGTAGCTGTCTCCTTGTGTCTAAGGTGGCGTGCCGGGAGCCAGAGAACACGGGGTCTGGGGCCTCCAGGAATTTGTCATCAGCAGCTAACTTGGGCTCGGCGCGGCCCCTGAACTTGGGGCATCGATTTCCAGATACTTAGGGCTGATGCGCTAGTGCACGGATTTGTCTCCCTGCTCGCGTGCTTCATCTCTGACTGTTTTAACGCATCAGTATTTAAGTTGGATACTGTCCTGTTCAAACACAACGCAGTGTGGCTTGTGGGGCCTTGGGGGGCGTGCCTGGGACAGTTAG
Organism: Mustela nigripes; assembly: GCF_022355385.1. Lineage (NCBI taxonomy): Eukaryota > Metazoa > Chordata > Mammalia > Carnivora > Mustelidae > Mustela > Mustela nigripes. Next base: position 74,540,445 of record NC_081564.1, read on the forward strand.
CGGGGTTTCTAAAGTAAAGCGGCTCACAGGAGAGCAATGGCAGTGTCATGGGGGGGGATATGTGGACTGACTGACTGACTTTCTTTCTTTCTTTCTTGACTCTATTTATTTGACAGAGATCACAAGTAGGCAGAGAGAGGGGGAAGCAGGCTCCCTGCAGAGCAGAGAGCCTGACACCGGGCTCGATCCCAGGACCCTGAGATCATGACCTAAGCCGAAGGCAGAGGCTTAACCTGCTGAGCCACCCAGGTGCCCCATGTGGACTGTATTTCTTGATCAAAGCGTTTTATCTCATTTTATCTTTCTGCCAGTTATTACAAATGGAAACGTTTAGGAAAGAGCTAATTGTAATACTGGTGAGTTACTTTATGTATGAGAGTGTACATTTGATTGGAAGAAACACTGAAATAGACCTCCTGAATTAGTGTAGTACAGGCATATCTTGCTTTATTGTGCTTTACAGATACTGCTGCTTAACACTAAGTGAAGGTTCTTAATGACCCTGGTACCAGGCCAGGCTGTTGGTGCTGTTTTTCCAACAGCATTTGGTCACTGTGTATCTCTGTGTCAATGTCTTGGTCATTCTCCCAATGCTTGAGACTCATTCATTACTACATTTGTTATGGTGATCTGTGAGCCATGGTTATGACTCCCTGAAAGCTTAGATGATCGTTAGCACTTCCTAGCAGTAAAGTATTTTTTAAAAAATATTTTGAGGAATTTAATTATTAGTAAGCAAGAGAGAACACAAGCCAGAGGCAGAGGGAGAAGCAGACTCCCCGCTGAGTAGGGAGCCCGGCTCGGGACTCAATCCCAGGACCCCGGGATCATGATCTGAGCTGAAGGCAGATGCTTAATGGACTGAGCCACCCAGGTGTCCTTCAATAAAGTATTTTTAACTTAAGGTATGTGCATATATTTTTTTTATTGTACATACCTAATGGACTATGGTATAGTGTAAACAGAACTTGTATATGCACTGAGAAACCAAAAAATTCATTTGATTCCCTTTATTTTGACACTTGCCTTACTGTGGCAGTGTGGAATGAACCTGGAATGTCTCTGAGGTGCGCCTATAGAAGACAAAGCTACATTCTGGCTAGGTAGTTAACTTCGTGATTGCTGCAGATAACCTGTCCAGATGATGTGGGTAAAAACAGGGGGGGCGCCTGGGTGGCTCAGTGGGTTAAGCCGCTGCCTTCGGCTCGGGTCATGATCTCAGAGTCCTGGGATCGAGTCCCGCATCGGGCTCTTTGCTCAGCGGAGAGCCTGCTTCCCTCTCTCTCTTTGCCTGCCTCTCCATCTATTGTGATTTCTCTCTGTCAAATAAATAAATAAAATCTTTAAAAAAAAAAAACCAAAAAGAAACAGGAAGGACATTTGATGTATGATAAAGTCCTGAAAGTTCCTTTCTGCAGGAGTAAGGAAAGGAGGCATCTTCTTTTCTCCCCCAAGCAGCTGCTGCTACATAGAAGGAGGCTTTGCCAGCTGTGACACATCTGGTCACCCAGGCCTTTCTCAGCTGCCCGTGAAACCTGTATGTACTGTCTTCCCGGCACTTGCTTAGGAATCCCTAATACCCTTTTAGGACATATCCCAGTGATGCCTTTTAAAGGTGAGTTTTGCAGTGTCTTCTCCGTGGCCCTCACTTCCTCTGGCACATTTTTCCTGAGGTGGTCACCTGCTTTTGGGAGCCTCCTGGACCTAAATATATTCCCCCAGAGATTGATGAAGTCTTTGGAGGAGTGAAGGGGTTAGGAGCACTCTTTCAGGTGTTACTTGATTGGCCACTCTTTGTGACCTGATTTTTCCATCCCATTCTGCCCTCCCGCCACACAGAACAACTTCCCTGAACCCACCTGAGTCTTGCTCACTGGCCAGGGACCAGCTCAAAGCCTGCTTCTTTTTCATTCTGTCCTGGGTCTTCAGCTGGCTCCTTTCCGTGGTAGAGTTGCCTGCCTCATCTTTTCCAGGCAGCCCTTGGCTGTTACGTGGAACATACTGTCTCTTTGCTTCTCTTTTCTCTGTCTTGGGGACTTTATTCTTTGTAACCAAATCACCAGGCGCAAGTTGGATGGGAGACAGAAGTGAGAGGGAAGAACAGAACTTTTGATCTCCCCTTTGTAATGAGTAGCCTGTTCAGAAGTCCGTGGAGAAGGAGGAAGGTGGGGGGGATGATGTGCTGGGGAAGAAAGAACCAGGATTGTCCCTGAGTGGCCAAAAGTCAGCAAAGCAGAAATGCCCACCTGCCGCTGCCTCTGGAAGGATGGTGTGGGGCTCGTGCCTGCACTGTGACAGAGCCACCACCAGATGGTGACGGCAGCTCCTTGGCCCCACCGGACTCTGGGACTCCCCCTCCCATCAAAGGTCTCTAGAAGCATAACATTGATGGGGAGGTGGGGGGGTTCGGGCCATTGTCAGTCCTATCAGAGAGTAGTATCCTAAGCAGCCTCTGAATTCCATTTTAAGAAATCATTGCCTTTAAAAAGGAAGCATTAACGAAAAAGACTTCTGGCTGAGTTAAGTGCCTATTTTTTTCCTGCAACGTTTATGACTCTTAGAAGTGGGTGTGTGCATGTTCTTGGCCCTGAAGTGGGACATTACAAGAAATTTGGGTCAGAAACCTCCTCTGACTTGAGATCCAAGTTCATATACAGTGATCTAGTTCAGACCTTCGGATGCTAGAATGATTTTTACATCGGCCTCCCTAACCTGTTGGAGACATGGGTTAAAATAGAAAGTAGGAGGAACATGTTTTGCTGTTGGATATGTGTTGGATCGGTTTTTAAATTGAGGGGAGGTCAAAGGGGTCGCTGTGGTTGATCTAGGACAGGACTGTTAGAGCCACAAGCTTTTGGGGCGGGTATCTGAATGCGGATGGTGCTCAGTCCCGTGGACCTGAACTGCTGGTTTCTGCCCCCCAGGATCTCCTTCCTCACAGAGGAGGCCAACTGAGCAATTATTTAAACACTAGTATCCAGGATTTCCGTATTTCCTTGAATGTCCTTCCTTTCAGAATTGGCATGAACATGTAGGAGAAAATGCCATTAATTTTCAAAAAGGGACATTCTGTGTGCCTTAGGGTTCCTGAAGTCCCAGGATCGCCTCGGCTCGGCTCAGTCGGCTGTGCACACTTCTTCGTGGAAGTCAGCTGCTCCCTTTCCCCATGTTCTGTTGCGGGGGCCGTGTTGTGAGACCCTGTCTCGTGTTTTGTGTCTCTTGAATCCACAAAGTTCCTCTTGTAGCCATTGGTTCTGCTGCCTCAGATGAGCGGATTTGATTCTGCTGCCTCAGATTCAGTCCAGGCACAGGCATCAGCAGCAGCTTCCAGCCCAGACAGGCTTCGGCACAGCACCAACCGGTTCGGCTCGAGGGCGTCCTGGGTGGGTGGCTCTCCTGGGTGGGTGGCTTTCAGTGGGGCCCTACCTGGGCGGTAGCTGCTGCAGAACCCTCCCCGGGAAACACCTCCCGCAGAGCACAGTGCCTCTGCTCCAGGCTGCTGATCACCTGTCGACAGGGGGAACCGGCAGAGACCAGGATTTCTCCTCGCAGCTGCTGTTGTTAGGGGAAACAGACAACCGTCTGCATCTAGACCAGCCTCTCTCTGTCTCTCCTCTTTAAAAGGAGGTCTTCCTGCCCAGGGTCTGGTAAGCACCCCAAAGGGTTCTGTATTCCTTGCTTAACATCAGGAGAATGTTCTCTTACGATGGATTTGTTAGCTTTAATCTAAATTGTGTCAGAATTGGGGGAATTATTTGATCTGTTTTGTGTCAGTTAAACATAATTTGCATGCTGCAGAAATCAAAGTATATACAGAGAAACATTTTAATTTCGTCTGGTTTGAGACCTGTTTTTCTTTCAGTGTTCTGGAAAACCATTATAGATACTGTTCTTCTGCCCTCCCCCCATACCCTTTTATGCATAAATTACTGCATTTGTCATCACTGTGTTCCTGAAATGTCAGAAATAGACACAGTTGAGGGATCTGTCATGCAGAGTTAGGAAATTTGGTACCAAACTCCAGGTGAACTGAGGATAGATCTTCCACTTAAAACATTTTCTTTTTCGACTTCATTGTGAAGTGCAGTGTGACCGTTGCACAGGCAGTTGGCTGGGTCAGGGAGGGGCAGGCGAACCTCTCTGTTGTCTCAGAGTTGCCTCCTGGGCTGCAGACACCTCTCTCATTTGTTTTATAACCCTTACAGGAAATGCTTGACAAGGAGTCACATGACTCTCCTAACTTTAGTTTTTGCTTGTGTTTATGCAGATTAAATGATTTTGCTCTGAACTTTTCAGAATTATAAATCAGGTGCCTGATCATCTCTTCCCCACATTTTCCATTGCCCACATACACAAGCCTGTATTCCCTTATAGAGAAAATAAAACCGGCACTGAGATTTTCTGGACTCTAAGTTAAAAGAGTGCTCCTGTTCAGCGTCATTAAAAATACGTATAGAAATTAATCCCCGGGAGTCCGTTGTCTGTCCATTTCAGGTTAATCTCACTAGCAAGAATTAGTGTAGTTCTACTTTCTCTCTTTTCTCTTTCTCTCTTTCTACATCCGTCACAAATAATGCTTTATGGTGAATACATAATTGGAGGTAAATTGACTTATGTAATACTGGAATGGAGAAGCAGGGCGGTGTGTGCTGTCTTTGGGTGAGTCCATAACAAGAAGAAACTGTCAGGCTGCCTCAGACAGAGGATGGCAGTGGGGCTGGTGCTGATCTCTGGGCTGTGGAGGAGGGTGTGCGCGGGAGGAAGCCTAAAGCATGTCAGAAAGAACACTTGTCAGAAGTCCTCAAAACCATGACTGGCTGTAATGTGTGAAATTGAACTTCTGACCCTGTTTTCTTGAATGCGACTTCTGGTTTTGCGTGAGAATTGAGTGGTATTGGGTCCTTGGGTGTGGGAGAAAAGGCAGAGCCACTTAATGAAGAGGGACACACCATCCTTTTTGTGTGTGGCTCGCAATCATGGAGTCTAAACCGTCACCTTAAAAGATGAGGTTTCCACTAAGAAATGGAAAATTGGAGACACGAAGTCTGCACGCCGTACCTGTTTAGAATTCCTTACCTGTAAACTCCTTGCTTGTGAGGTGACAGTTACACCTCATAAGGGATAAGGAAGAACAGAAAATAAACCACAGAGAATTGACTGCAGCTATGGGTGGAGAACATTCTAGAAGGAAAGAAGTACGCCCCCACCCCGCGCCAGATGCCCCTGTTTGGTTCTGCTCCTTCTGTGCCATTGAGGTGCCCTTCTCCTGAAATGACCCAGACGCTGTGTTTGGCAACAAGAGTCTGGGACTTTATCTAAATGCATTTTTTTCAGCTTGTGAACTCTCATTCTTTGCCAAGAGGCCCAAGCGCCTGGTTAATGATCTTTAATGTAAATGATACTATGCCACGATTAACATTTAGCTTGGTTAGTACCACACAGGCTGAACACCCTGGTCCTCCCCTGTGGTTTATTCTCTGCCAACCATCTGCCCACCTGTAGAAACTAGGCACAGCCAGTTCGCGCTCTGTGTGTGCTCTTTCCCTGGGGGTGGCCAGGCTCGGGGCGTGGAGAGTGAGCCTGGCGAGAGCCAGATGAGGCAGAACCAGAGACACTGCATGGAAGGGAGCGCCATGCGCTGGGGGCTCTGGAGGTCAGAGACCCGTCCAGAGCCTTGTGCGGAGCCTCTTCTAGGGAGCTGCTCACAGTTTCACTCGGGCTGGTGCCGTGAGGGAGCCACGTCTCCCAGCCCAGGCGCTTGAGTGCCTGGGTCCCTGAGCCACCCTGGCAGCCATCTGTGCTCCTCCGTTTCTTTCTGAGGCACCTCTGGTGGCTTCCCTTCTCGAAGGAAAAAGGCATTAGGATGGCCTTGGCGCTGTAGGCTGGATAGAATTAGCTGTTTCTTCTGACCTAAATTTATCGTGATGGGGAGTTGTACACGCTCACACTGAACACCTAGGAGAAGATAAGAAATAGCTTCCGTAACCACAAAAATGAGGATTGTCTTTTTTTCTTTTTTAAATGATTTTTAAGAAACTGCTTTTACAACCAGGTATTTAAAAAGCCAGTGACTTCCAACCTGTAGTCTCTCAGGCTTCCGTGAAGAACTTCCTTGTCCTGTTTCACTGTGGGTGACAGAAGGATTTCTCTTGGGGCGCCTGGGTGGCTCAGTGGGTGAAGCACCTGCCTTCGGCTCAGGTCATGATCCCAGGGGCCTGGGGTCGAGCCCCACATCAGGTTCTCTGCTCAGCCCTCTTCCCCCCCCCCCCCACCCGACTTGTGATCTCTCTCTCTTTCTCTCTCAAATAAAATCTTAAAAGTATTTCTCTCCTCTCCACCCCCAAGTTAAGCTGAGTGACATGTTGAAAAGCTCCAGGCATTAGCCTGAAGTGTTTGAGGCACACACGCAAATTAGCTCTCTCTTCTTTGCTTGGCCTGAATCTTCTTTTAGGGAACGGGGTCTGTGTTAGTCATTGGTGGCAAAATGACCCTTGGGCAGTGTGCCCTCCATCCTCTGAGGTGGAATGTGGGTAGGGTGGGTGGCACCCAGTGGTCATGAGTCGCAGGGTTTGGCTTCTTTCCCAGCTCAAGTTCTGCCTTGTGCTTGGTTGGTTTGGCTGCTGCTTGTTAGAATCTGATGTTTACTTCAGAATCCTGGGATGGAAAGGATTAAGAATGATCTCTAACCCAAATTCTTCGTTTCTGGGGCATTATCAGGTCTATAAATTGCATTTAGTTACTGTTGTAAAAAGTACTAACTCAGGAGTGAAGGGAAAAACCATAATTTTGCTTCTTTGGTCATTCACAGTGATTATGTTTTCTGAGACAAATTACTGGTACGTATGGACCAGTTAAAAGTTTTTTTTTAAAAAAAAACGTTTAATCCATGTTGAAATCTTACATTACGATTGAAATCCTGTTGTATTCCTATCTGTCATGAATTACTTTAAGGCAGAGGTTCTCAGCCTGGGACAGTTTTGCCACCTCCCAGGGGACTTGGGCAATGTCTGGAGACATTTTTGACTGTCCTTTAGTGGGAACAGGCCAGGGGTGCCGCGTGCTCAGGACATCCCTCCACCACAGAGAAGTGTCTTAACCAATGTTTAGGTGGTGCCGGTAGAAAAACCTTGCTGTAGATAAGGGACAAACAGAGTTGAAGAGGCCACAGAAAATCTGAGCTCTCTGCGTGGTCTCTCCTCGAAGGCGTTAAACCAAGTTTGTTTGTTTGTGTTGTTTTGCCCAAGTGCTGAATTTGGGCCTGGCTGAATTAACTAATTAATGGAGCGTGTGGTTTATATAACAGAGTTTCAAAATAGTAAAATGTCTTGAAGTTCAAATTACTGGCAGAGGGTCTTAGTTTAACGTAATTTCTGTGGTAGCGACTAGATTGCTTGCTTGTACCATCGGCCCGACAGGAGGATTCCTGATCCCCGCCAGGCTGGGGCAGCTCTCCGTTTGTGGGATCGCTCTGTGGCAGCTGGCGGGGAGACCTGCTTGTGGTCATGTCTCAGAGGCCCTCTGTGGCCGATGGCAGGGTCAGGTGTCCCCACCGCTAACCTCCTGGGGCTGTTGGCGACCGAAATGAGAAGCCACTGTGGCATATTTGACACAGAAGGAATCTGTTGAGTCTCATGCCTTCTCTTTTGAGATGAACTTGAGCCCAGAAAGGTGGGCTCTCCTTTTCTTTTCTTTTTTTTTTTTAAGAGTTTTATTTATTTGACACAGAGAGATCACAAGTAGGCAGAGAGGCAGTCGGGGGGTTGGGGGCAGGGGGGCGGGAAGCAGGTTCCCTGGTGAGCAGAGAGCCCGATGCGGGGCTCCATCCCAGGACCCTGAGACCATGACCTGAGCCAAAGGCAGACGCTTAGCCCATTGAACCACCCAGGCGCCCGGGCTTTCCTTTCCTAATCGTGCCAACAGGGTTTCTCTCTCCAGTTCTTCAGGCAGTTTCTACCTAAGCATTTAATGAATTCATTTCCAGTTTATCCTGTGCTCACCGCCTCCACGTTATCTGTCATCCTGCTTGCTCTTTGAAATCTTCCCGGTCCCCTGTTTATGCTTTCACTCCTCAGCTCCTTTGTTGGATCGAACTACCCTTGGGGATGGGGCAGTGGCTCTCGTGCCTTCGGGGCCCGGCAGTGCCCACAGAAGCATTCTGCACAGTCCTGATGCCAGGAGCTCTTTCTTGCCCTGATTTCAGGGACACGGAAGCTTAGCATGACTGACCCGGCCTCACTGTCTGAACCTGCCTCCGCATTCGTGTTCTTTGTGCCGCAATTCAACTTTGCAGCGTGGCAGTTCTTGACCCATTTGGCAGGTTCTCTGAGGTGGTAGTTAGGGGAGCTGTATAGATCAAGGTGGGCCGGTTGAGTAGCTGACTCTTGAGGGTGTTTCATCCGATATTCGCGTTTTTCTGGCCTTGAGAAACATCGTTTTAGTCCTTTTTGCTTGTATGTCATATTTGCTTGAATAGCCTTCCTGTGGTGAATTTTAAATGATAGGAAAATGAAAATTGCATCCTGGAACAGGAAAAGGACATTAGGGAACTAAAGCCTGGATTTCAGTTAACTATGATGTATCAGCCTTGGTCCGTTAATTGTAACAAATGTACGCTACTAATGTAAAATGTAATAATGGGGGAAACCAGAAGATATGCTATATGGGAACTCTGTGTACTGTCTTTGGAATAATTCTGTAAGTCTAAACTGTTCTTTAGAAAATGTCTAATTTTTTTAAAAAAAAACTACCATTTTATTAAAGGACATAATAGTAAATGTTAGTGACTTTTTTCCTTGAGTAGGCTGTTGCAAAGTTGAATTCCTTGTTCACCTCTCAGCTTTCTGCTCAAGATAGCCACGAAGTGCCTCTTTCCAAAATGCACCCAGATCGGTTTGAGCAGTTTCAGACCAGGTTATGTGATGTTAATTGCCTGCCATTGCGGTGACTCATTTCTAGGTGGTATATTTAAAAAGACTAGACAGAATTTTCAGGTTAAAAAGTTACATCAACAGAAAGTATATTTGTAGTTACCAATTGAAATATTATCGGCTGGGAATGCTCCCAACAATGTGCTAGTTGGACAATGGGACGTGTCCCTTTTTTTGGTGGGCCTCCCAAGGCATCTGGGTGACAAATGTCACCATCCCAGTGCAGCCTGGTGTAATTCAATGCCTCTGAAACTGGAATAAGGAATTGCGGATCCTGGGTTCGTACAGATACGAAATACACATGTGAGTTTATTTGGTAAATCACTGAAAGTGTTAAACGTGCATATATTCAGGTGGAAATGAAAATCAGCATGAGTTATTTACTTATTCTTTATTTTTTTTTTTAATTTTTAAAAGATTTTATTTCTTATTTGACAGAGAGCACAAGCAGGGGAAGCCGCAGTGGGAGAGGGAGAAGCAGGTTCCCCGGGTGAGTTGGGAGCCTGCAGTGGGGCTCGATCCCAAGACCCTGGGATTATGACCTGAGCTAAAGGCAGGCACTTAACTGACTGAGCCACCCAGGTGCCCCAGGATGAATTTTTTAAAAGTTGGGCTTCAGTTGTTGACAGTGCCCTCAGGCTCCTGACCCTCACTGCATTCCTCTGTTGGCGTTGGTACATGGGAGGAGTTTGTGAAAGCTTGGAGATCGGCGAGCTTGGGTTTGAACCAGTTTGAGTCCATTACCTGAGCGGTCAGTGGGCTAGTCATCAGAAATTTCGTTGTGAAAATAGAATGAGATCATACAAAATGTATCGGAATACAGTACGACCTGCACAGATGCGGGACATGGGTCTCCCCTCTTCCTGCCCTTGCCGACTGTTACGGTACATTTTATAGTAGGAACCTTGATTTTCACTTTGGGCTAAGGTCAGCTTTGTTGCCCATCTGCCCCCTGTCTCGCATTCTCGTTTGGTGTGCATGTGTGTTACTATTAAAGGTTACTTGGAGAGCATATTATTCAGGTGTATATAAAAATAGAGAAAATTGCAGGATGGCAGACAGCAAAGTGAAATCCCGTCACCCAACTTCAACAGTCACTGACATCTTGCCTTTTACTGCTATTGGATGCAGTTAGTATCACTTGACAATTCTTTCTACCTTAGGGTCTACCCCATTAGGGATGTACAATAAAAATAGATTTTAGGGTCAAGTGAAATAATGTTTCTCTATATAATTACAGCACCAACTTTTGATAAAGTGTTAGTTTTGTTCATTTGTTTTTTTCCCTAGTTTTCTCACTCTTGGTAGAGAACTTCTCACATATTTTTGCATCTGTGCAGTATACCCTCGTATGAACGTATTAGCATTTATTCAGTTAATCCCCTACTGATGGACATCGGGGTTATTCCCAGACTTGTCCATTGTTTCTCAATAAATAGCGTTGTGCACACATCATTTTGTATTTTTGTCTAGGCATTCCAGTAGGGATAAAGGGATAAGATTAAAGAGGCAAGTAAATTCTTCCAGTCTTGTCTGGTAGAGGTCCAGCTGCTCAGTGACCTCCCATTCCCTCAAGCTCTGGTCTCCTCTTTCACACCTGATCTAGGAGGTGTAGCTCTTCAGGTTATAAGCCTCCCTTCATGTCCCAAGGTTTTAAAGTTAGAAAAACGCCTTAGAGATGGCTTGTCCTTCTGGTGTTAACAGCTGAAGGACTGGAGACCCAGGAAGTGAGAGGGGGAAGTCTGCCCTCTTCCTGTGCCCTGCCCAGCAGTGGATGGCCTTTCTGTTTACCTCTTCCTCTCTGCCCTCCATTGGCCAGGCTGTCCTCTAGGGCAGTGCTGCTGCTCAGAGTGGACCAGCAGCTTCACCTGGCTCCTTGTTAGACATGTAGAATCTTGGACCCTGTGCCCAGATGTACCGAGGCAGTCTGCTTTTTCCCAGGATCCCGGGTAACTTCATGCCCAAATCCGGTTTGGGAGAGCAGGGCTGGTGGCCTTCTTCAGGAGAGGACCCAGCTTTGTTTTATCTACAAGGACAGGGTAGGGTTTCTCAACAGAGGACAATAGAATAGATTCTATCCCTCCTTCTGAGGCACCGCTCGTCCTGCCCCGCACCAGCCTCTCTCTGTAGAGGACTGAGAGTTAATCTCTTCAGGGGCAAGGTCTTTCCTGGTTGGTGCTGCCCTCCCTTCCCCTTTATGCACAGTCTTCATCCTTCTGGATTTATCTTCTATAGCATGTGTCACAGGTTGGGCAAGTATCTTTGCTTTTATTTCATGACTCTGTTCATACTAATTTGTTTATTTATTTATTTATTTAAGTTTATCGTGCATTCTCTTACCAATATTAAGGGCCTTAAAAAGCTTGCTAGTGGTGTATACCATCACCTAAGAGGCTCCTTCGTCATTATCATCATCATTATTTCCATTATTATTGGTTTCTCTGCTGCTGCTGCTGCTGCGTGTGTGTGTGTGTAACTGATAATATTAGGCTTCAGTGCATACTGAAATAAAAACCTAATTGGAAATTATTCCTTAAATTATCCCCAAACTGAGTTGGCAGCTAAAGTGACTATATTTTGAAATCATTAGCATAATTTAAAAAAAAAAGGCCCTTACCATTGGTTTCAGCGTTTCCAGTCCCTCTCACATTTCAGTTTTGGAAGGTCAATTTTTGGAAAGTAGAAATGATCATCTACATTCAGTGCTGAGGTTTAATACACTGGAGGAAAGACTTTGGTATAATACGGAGAGCTGGTAAATGTAGAAGAATAAGAAGTTTTCTTTTAAAGGCAGCTTTTTATACTAGGAAACAGATGATCTTTTTTTTCTAAACTGTGTTAGCTGTACCCAAATTAGTATATGTTAAAATAACTATGACTGGTAAAAAACATTTTTCAAATTCTTTTTACTTTTTATATAATTACATGAAATTCTCCATTTGGGAGTTGATCTCTCAGATAAATTAAGTCTTGCCAGACTGTCTGAGAAGACACGTCATGAATCAGACCCTAGAAACTTGTTGCATTTGAAGAAATAACAACTGTGTACTGCCATTTATAAGGGCGTGATTGATTAAAGAATTTTTTCCATTACTTGAAATTTTGTGCTAAGAAATCTTAGCCCGGTTTAAGGGAATCCAGTTCAGATCAGCTGTTGTGAAAAAGCCATTGTTTCTAGCCACAGAAAATAACCAGAAGGACTCTTAATAAAAATTCAGCCTTTTTTAAATTGGAAGGCTGACTTGCCCTCATTGCCAGATCTGTCGTGTATTTGACTTTTTAGGCTCTCCTGCATTTACAAAATACTTAAGGATGATTTCGTTCTTCACAATAAGCATTTATTTTGCTTCTGGTGTCTTTGTGACATTGGTTATGTGGAATACAGAGGTTTAAGTCCCTTAACTTTAGGATGCTCACAGTCTAATAGAAACCTGAACATTTCCACTGGGCGGGGCTCCATGAGGGCCATTCCAGCCAAGAGAATGGGTGGGTAGGCGTCTGGATAGATGAAAATTACCCGTGGACCTTTACAGGTATTTGACATTATGTTGATTGCCGACAGGTCATAATACTTGGGTACTGCATCTGTTTCTGAGTTTTAATTAGTCTTTGAAAATGCAGAATTTCCGTAACGTGTGCAGTATAACACATCCATTACACAAAAGGTCTCATAAGTATCGCACAACTTTCTGAGAGTCACATGTAACGGTGTAAGAGGAAGAAAGTGCTAAAACACTGGGAAAAAGGGATCGGATGGTTTGTGAGATGAAACTGGCCAACTTGGGAATCTTGACAGAATACAAGGAAGAAAGAAAAAACATTACAGGGGAAAGAGAGGAACTAACTCAGCATGGTATCAAGTAGAATGTGTATTGGGTGCATATATCCAGTCAGCTGTGGGCACCTCAGCATAGGAGGTTTGGGTTGAGAGTTAAACTAACTGAACATCACTTGATGAGTCATGATAAGATATTCTAAGCTGGTCTCCCTGGTAAGTAACGGAGAGTCAGTTACAGGTGCCCTCTCTTATTGTGACCTAGTTCTGTTTCCTATTTTTTTTTTTAAGATTTTATTTATTTATTTGACAGAGATCACAAGTAGGCAGAGAGGCAGGCAGAGAGAGAGAGGGAAACAGGCTCCCCACCGAGCAGCGGGCCCGACACAAGATTCGATCCCAGGACCCCAGGCCCACGACCTGAGCCGAAGGCACAGGCTTTAACCCACTGAGCGATTTTATTAAGATCATTAGTCCTCTTAACAAACTGCTAGTGAACTGATGTGGTTTTATGGTCACCAGCTTCTAGCTGGTTCTTAAACATCTTGGGGCAGTAGGAATGTGCACAGTAGAGCACTGAGCTAATAGGCCTCATAACGTGTTATGTTCACAAATGGCCAAAGGCCTAACAGAGATGAAAGATAGAGTCACCTGACAAAAATATTTGGCCTTTCTCAAAATTATGGAAGTTATATTTAGGAGAAATGTTTTTGGTAAAAATATTTGAAAGTTTGTTTTATAATCATAAGTAGCCTGGGTTGTTTCCACTAAAGGGAGGGGGTGTGAGAGAGAGAGAGAGAGGGAAGGAGGGAGAGAAGCAGGAGAAGCAGCTGATAGGGGCTGGATTTGTCAATTGGGAGCGGGAAACAAGATGATTAAGCTAATTGGTGTAGAATAAGAATAGAAAAACCCGTAGGAAGTAGAATCGTGAAATTTCAGGGCTTTTCATTAGTCATTAGCCGAAGACTTACGGAGACATGGTGGAAACCACCAGTAGTTAGGAAAGGAAAGAAAAAGACTGAAAAAAGGGCCCCATACCGTTTTGTACACCCCCCATACCGTGGAGTACAGGAGGGAGGGTGGTTCTGCTTCAGCCCGAGTCCCCTTCACTTCCTTTTCCACCTGCTTTGCTGCCACCAAGCTGAACTGCCCAAGTCCCTGTATGCTTGATTTGCCCTCTGACACCCCCTCCCCGGATCTTCCTGCGGTACCCCAGGGTCGGGGTGTGCGTGTGAGTGTGCGAAGGAGCGGGAAGGAGCGCATGCGCCTGCGTGCCCTCCTCACTGGGGAGGCCCCGCCCCATAGCAGCCCCCTACACCGGCTGCCTTCGTTCCTGTAACAGCGCCGAGTTGGTCCTCCAGGGAGCTGAGGTTGTTCTCCGTGCGTGGAGTGCAGGATCCTCTAAAACGTCAGCCTGGGTGTCCCTTAGCTGAGCTTGGTGACGTCCGTGTTATGATCATGCCAACCTTTCCACTCAAGACACCACCAGGCGCCTGCGCTGTGTTGGGGCAGGGAGGCCGCCTCCTGTCCTCAGACCTTGGAGGATGCGGGCTGCCAGCGCGTGGCGAATCCACCTTCGCTTGTCGCAGGAGCTCCGGTGTGAGATCTGGCGTCCTGGCTAAAATTTGGGGGGGACTACAAAGTGGGGAGAGAGAACGGGTGGGAGGCAAGGGGACAGACTCCGGCACTGGAGCAACAGCGGAGTCACTGGCGAGATGGGTACTGTATGCGCATGGAGGCCAGGAGGTCCACATGGCCGTGACCCCACAACGTGCGTGCAGCAGGATGCCCCTGCAGCGCTATCTGAGCATGGTGTCGTGATGGGAAGTGGGGAGACGTGCAGGTACGGGCCTGCCTCCCTCCTGGACTTTGGCGGTGAAACATGCCTCCCTCCTCTTGGAGCTAAGCCAGCATGTAGTTGTTGGCTAAGTGTGCAGGGGTCAGAAGGATTTCCACCAGAGGGGCACCTGGGGGGCTCAGTCATGAGGCGTCTGACTTCTGCTCAGGTCATGATCCTGGGGTCCTGGGACGGAGCCCTGCATTGGGCTCCCTGCTCAGTGGAGAGCCTGCACCTCCCTCTCCCTCTGCTGCTCCCCCTGCTTGTGCTGTCTCTCTCTGTCAAAGTATTCTTTACAAAAAGAAACCCTACCACCTGAAAGTGAAATGTAAGTACTTGAAATGATAATGAACATCTCTGGCCCAACCAGATTTATTTATCTATTTATTTATTTTTAGATTGTTATTTGAGAGAGAGAGAGAATGAGCGGGGGTGGGGGGTGGGGGCAGAGGGAGAAGCCCACTCCCCGCTGAGCAGGGAACCAGTTGTTGGTTGGGGGGGCTGCCTGAGATCATTACCTGAGACAACGGCAAATGCTTAACCCACTGAGCCACCCAAGCGTTACCCACCCCCCCCATTATTTCTTAACCACCAGTAGCTGCTTGCCGCTGAACCTTGGAAGCAAATTATCCCTTTTAATTTTGGCAGATGGAAAGTGGAGTGCCAAGCAGGAAAAAACAAATAAGAACAGCCAACAAAATACCCCACGGTAAAAGATTTTTCTGGGGAATTGGAAAGTTTGTTTGTACTTAGTGCTGGTCCTTGAATTGAACTGTGACTCCTACCGCCAGAGTAGAGTAGCTCCCCGCCTAAGAATGGGGTTCAGCAGTTAGGCTGATGTACGCATATGCTAGGTATAGGGGGCATTGTCTCCGAGACTGTTCTTTCTGGGGAAGCAGGAACTTGGGTGTTTGGGTTGCCGGTCTAGTACAGAACCAGCTAGGAGATTGTAAGAGTCCTGAGAGCCTAGGGCTCCTGAACCTTAATCCACCTTTCTGACACCTGCGTGATATAGCAGTAGCCATTCTGGTGCCTGTCTCCCGGTAATGTTCTCGGGGTGCAGTTGCACACGTGACCTTCTGCACTGACGCACGCACTGATGTGTTACATGTGGGTGTTGATTAGGATATGCAGGTTGCTTAAACAGGGTGTTGGTCTACTGTGGGATTGTGGTCCTTGCCCAAAAGCAGTGCAAGTGGCCCAAAGAGAAGGGATGCATTTGTTCACTAGTTTAGAGACCCTACCACCAAATGATCCCTGTTCTGATGGGAGTTTAATAATGGCCTCTTTATTTACTGCGATTCACTTTGGGGAAATACTCAGGAATGAAGTAAAAAGTTGTAGAAGACTTTAATTTCTTGTTGGTTTCAAAAAGGACTTAGGGTAGCAGCCTAACCAGAAGTATATGCTTTAACCAACAGATAAGCTATTAGCACGTTGGTTGTTTACAGATGAGTCAGAGCTTCTAAAATTTGTTCCCATAAGTAGGTTGAGCCTCCTTCTCTGCCTGTTGTCATAGGGTCTAAAAATGGAAACCTGAGTCCAGACCTTTCCAGATCGTAAAAATAATTCTGAATTAGTAGAGCATAAATGAATGTGATTTTATCTGAGTGTCCTCCTCCATTTCCCCAGGCGGGGTTGGGATGTTGGAAGTCTTCTCAAGTTTCCTGTAGTGAGGATTAAGGAAATAGTAGCAGCTTTGCTTCGGGCCTCAGACACTTTTCTAATTAGGTCACAGCCGCTCACCCTGGGATGCACAGACAGACCCTCTTTCTATCCCTTCGGCATTGATTTTTTAAGAGTTGCTGTTGGAAGCAATCACACGGATGAGGTTGCCTCTTACACGGTACATGGTTGAAGGTGGAAACAGCGAGGGTTTTGGGTGATGAGTTCTGATCACCTGGGCAGGGTCACACGGACCTGTCCTGAAGATGGACCTCCGAGGCGTCGGGCCACATTCTTCTGTTGGTAAGTTCGCCTTTGTGACCTGAGAGCCCATTTTTGTTGGTGCAGGATCTGTGGTGCCCTAGATTTAGAGCCCTGTTCTGATGATAGATGGAAGCTTTAATAAGGAGGCTGAGTGTTTACTGACGACACTCTTTATCCCAGTAGTGATTTTGTAACCTATATATGAATCCAGTCACTTTTCCAAGTGTGACATGCAGAATGGAAGCGCGGCAGGGCTGTAAGGGAGAAATTTCTTGAGACTTGGCCTGTGCTAAGGAAATGGGGACAAGTCTGCCTCCTGTGCCTGCTGGTTCGTTCGTCCCCTGCTCGTAGCAGGCCAACTAGGGGACTGGTTGCAGTGCTTACTTGTGTTGTAGCTCTTAAAATGCCATTTGAGGTGTTCTCCTTTCTTGTGCTTTATAAAAAGGAAAAATCTAAATATTGTAGATCAGGGACGCCTGGGTGGCTCAGTTGGTTAAGCAGCTGCCTTCGGCTCAGGTCATGATCCCAGCGTCCTGGGATCGAGTCCCACATCGGGCTCCTTGCTCGGCAGGGAGTCTGCTTCTCCCTCTGCCTCTGCCTGCCATTCTGTCTGCCTGTGTTCATGCGCTCTCTCTCTCTGACAAATAAATTTAAAAAATCTTTAAATATTGTAGATCACCTAGAAAGAGGCTATCCCGTGGAACAGGAAAGCTATCTTCATTATAAAAGGAGATAGAAAACAAAGGGATTTGAGTTTTCATCCTAAGAAAGTAGAAAAAGAACAACTTAAACAAAAACCTGGGAAGGAGGAATGAAGAGATACCGAAGGCAAAAGTTAAAATTAATAAAGCAGAAGACCTTACAGGATAAATAAATCTAGTAGCTGGTTGTTTGAAGGGGGCCAATAAAATAAACTCTCACCACCCTGTGGAAAAGGGAGAGAAAACACAGGTGATGGGAACGAGGAGAGATACAGCGGGGATTAACTGGCTTTGTAAGACGATGCTACAGGTAGCCCCCCGGCAACACATTCGAGAAGAAAAACACACAGATGATTTCTTAGTAAGGTAAAAATTACTGAAATCGATCCAAGAAGCATGGAAAGCTTGAAAAAAAAATACTAGAACTAGTATGGAAGACATATGAAATGTGATTGGAAAAGCCACCAGGCCTTTGTCGGTTGCCAACTGAGTTTTATTTAACCTTTAAAAAAAACAGGAAATGTGTTATTTATACTTTTTTGGGATTTAGCAAATATGAAAAGGTTTGTGGTTCCTTTTCTAAAACCAGCATAGTTTTGATACCTGATACATTTTTAAAGAAGAAAAGTATAGACCAGTATTATTTATGAAAGTAAATGGAAAAATTCTAATTAATTCATTAACAGACTCTTGAGGGCATCAAAAGTTAATGCATTATAATCAGTAGTTGATTCCAGTAAATAATCAGTTTCAGTAAAATAGTTATTCCTGGGGCTCCTGGATGGCTCAGTGGGTTAAGACTCTGCCTTTGGCTCAGGTCATGATCTCAGGGTCCTGGAATCAAGCCCTGCATCAGGCTCTCTGCTCAGCTGGGAGCTTGCCGCCCCCCCCCCCCGCTCTCTGCCTGCCCCCTGCCTCCTTGTGATTTCTCTCTCTGTCAAATTAGTAAATAAAATCTTTAAAAAAAAATTTTTTTTTTCCTTTGGGGTTAATACCACCAGTAATGCAATTGCTGGGTTATATGGTAGCTCTGTTTTTTAACTTTTTGAGGAATCTCCAGAGTGGCTGCACCAGCTTGCATTTCCACCAGCAGTGTAAGAGGGTTCGCCTTGGTCTATATCCTCTCCAGCATCTATTGTTTACTGACTTGTTAATTTTAGCTGTTCGGCTGGTGTGAGGTGGTATCTCAATGTGGTTTTGATTTGTATTTCCCTGATGCCGAGTGCTGGGAGCATTTTTTCATGTGTCTATTGGCCATTTGGATGTCTTCTTTGGAGAAATGTCTGTTCATGTCTTGTGCCCATTTCTTGATTGAATTATTTGTTATTTGGATGTTGAGTTAGATATGTTCTTTATAGATTTTGGATACTGATAAGACCATTGTAAATGCGTTCTCCTATTCTGTCAGTTGTCTTTTGGTTTTGTTGACTGTTTCCTTTGCTGTGCAAAAGCTTTTTATTTTTTTGATGAAGTCCCAGTAGTTCATTTTTGCCCTTGCCTCCCTTGCCTTTGGGGATGTTTCTAGGAAGCAGTTACTGTGGCTGAGGTCAAAGAGGTTGCTGCCTGTGTTCTCCTCGAGGATTTTGATGGATTCCACTCTCATATTTAGATCTTTATCTATTTTTAGTCTATTTTCATGTGCGATGTAAGAAAAGGGTCCAGTTTCATTCTTCTGCATGTGGCCGTCCAGTTTTCCCAACACCATTGTTGAAGAGGCTGTCTTTTTTCCATTGGACATTCTTCCCTGCTTTGTCAAAGATTAGTTGACCGTAGAGTTGAGGGTCCATTTCTGGGCTCTCTGTTCTGTTCCATTGATCTCTGTGTTTGTTTTTGTGCCAGTATCATACTGTCTTGATGTTTACAGCTTTGTAATAGAGCTTGAAGTCCAGAATTGTGATGCCACAAGATCTGTTTTCTTTTTCAACATTCCTCTGGCTATTCAGGGTCTTTTCTGGTTCCGTACAAATTTTAGGATTATTTGTTCCATTTCTTTGAAGAAAGTTGATGGTAATTTGATAGAGATTTCATTAAATGTATAGATTGCTCTCGGTAGCACATTTCCCCAATATTCTTCCAGTCCATGAGCATGGACCATTTTTCCATTTCTTTGTGTCTTCCTCAATTTCTTTCATGAGTATTCCACAGTTTTCTGAGTACAGATTCTTTGTCTCTTTGGTTAGGTTTATTCCTAGGTATTTTACGGTTTTGGGTGTAGTTGTAATTGGGATCTACTCCTTAATTTCTCCTATCTTGTTGGTGTGTAGAAATGGAACTGACTTCTGTGCATTGATTTGATATCTTGCCACTTTGATGAATTCCTGTTAAGAGTTCTAGCAATTTTGGGGTGGAGTCTTTTGGGTTTTCCACATACAGTATCATGTCTTTTGTGAAGAGTGAGACTTTGACTACTTCTTTGCCAATTCACATGCCTTTCATTTTGTTTCATTGTCTGATTGCGGAAGCTGGGACATCCAGTACTCTGTGGACCTGCAGTGGTCGTAGTTGAGATCCCTGTCATGGTCCTGACCCTAGGCGAGAAGTTCTCAGTTTTCCCCCATTGAGAATGATACTTGCTGTGGGGTTTTCATGTATGGATTTTATGATATTGAGGATTGTTTGTTCTATCCCTACACTGTGAAGAGTTTTAATCAAGAAACGATGCTGTACTTCGTCAAATGCTATCTACTGAGAGCATCACATGCACCCCAGTGTTTATCGCAGCAGTGTCCACCATAGCCAAACTATGAAAAGAGCCCCGATGTCCATTGACAGATGAATGGATAAAGAATATATGTGTGTGCACGCGCGCGTGTGTGTGTGTGTATAAAATGGAATATTACTCAGCCACCAAAAATACATGAACGCTTGCCATTTGAGATGACGTGGATGGAACTGGAGGGTATTACGCCAAGTGTAAGAAGCTCTGCAGAGACAATTACCATACGATTTCACTTCTGTGTGGAATTTAAGAAGCAAAACAGAGGAGCATAAGGGAAGGGATGGAAAAATAAACAAGACAAAATCAGAGAGGGAGACAAACCATAAGAGACTCTTAACCATAGGAAACAAACTGAGAGTTGCTGGAGGGGAGGGGAGCGCAGGGATAGGGTAGCTGGGTGACGGACATTAAGGAGGGCACTGGATGTAATGAGCACTGGGTGTTGTATAAGGCGGATGAATCACTGACCTCTACCTCTGAAACTGATAATACACTATCAGTTAGTTGAATTTAAAGAAATAAAAGTTTATTCCAATAATCAAATAGGGTGATTATTAGGAACCGTATCACCATCATCCATTATTATACCTCAACACAATAGAGGAGAAAAGTTTTAGACCAGCTCAAGAGAGGCTCAAAGCCATATTTGATCCACGTTAAGAAGGCATTCCTATTTTACACAATCTAAAAAAGCAAAATTACTTAAACATAAAAAGCCTAGATATTGCAATATTAACAAAAATACCTCAATAACAAATGTTTCCTAAAAAGGCAAAACACTAAAGCTATTTCTGTTGTAATTAAGAATTTTCAGACATTGTCTGCTTTTACAATTATTTATCACTGTCTTAGAGGTTCTACTAAATTTGATAAGACAACGAAATGGATGCCTAGAAAATCTAAGAATCTCTAGTTTAAAAATACATGTATAAAAATCAAAAGGAAAAATCGTCTGAGGCGCTTGAGTGGCTCAGTCAATTAAGCCTCTTCCTTTAGCTCAGGTCATGATCCCAGGGTCCTGGGTCCTGGGATGGACCTTGCTCAGGAGAGAGCCTGCTTCTTCCTTTGCCTCCGCCGGCCACTCTTCCTACTTGGGCGCTATCGCTCTGTCAAGTAAATAAATAAATAAAAATCGTCAAAAAATACATATATATAAAAGGAAAATTGTCAAAGGAGCTGGATAAAAAATAAGTCTAGAAGTGGTCTTTTTTTTTTTTTTTTTAAATGAGCACCCAGACACGGAAATCAAGTATGTGTCTTCCCACACTAGCAGGTGACCTGGGAAAACACGGAACCAGGTATGGGACTCGTATCCTTTCTGCTGAAGATTCTGAAATAAAAACACATAACACACAAAATTCATGCATTTATGGCAGTGCCACATAGAATTTCCAAAGCAGTGGGTGTTTTTCTTTTTGAATAAGATAATTGCGAAGTTTATGTAGAATGAATGCAGAGTACTTGAGAAGAACTCGATGAATGTAGAAAGAACCAGTGAGGGCAGACCTGGCTTACGGGTGATCACAATGTGCTGAGAACGTCTTTGTGATGAAATGAATGCGTATTGACACAGGAGAACAGAACAGAGAATCCAAGGCTGCAGATCATTAAGTAGGAGAATGTAATATGTAAAAAGATGAATAGTTCAGTACTGTTGAAAAGAATTATTTAATGGGGGATACTGTCATAACCAACTCTTTAAGGCGGGAGGGTAGATGGATCGATATCTTACATTATAATCAGAAATCCCAGAATCTTCAGAAATTTACAGAAGGTAAATTTTGTAAGAAAACGTAAGAAACCGCTTGTATTATCATGGTGGTGGGGGCGGGGGGAGAACTTCTTATGCAAGATTTGATGCTCCCAAGCTGGACACATTGGGGAGGGGGGTGTTTATCATGTGTATGACAGTAAGGAGGTTACTATCTATCATTTTAATAACTTACAAATTGGCAAGAAAAACCGAACACAGGAAAATGGACCAAGAAGATGCAATTCATAGAAAGCAAACGCAAACCTATGAAAAAGAATTCTGCATTTGTTAAGGAAATGCAGATTAAAACAACAATGAGCCATTACTTTAAACCCATCATCAGACTGGTAAAAATAGAGGAGCATAGCACTTGCTAGCGAGGGGATGCGAATTACCATGATTTCTTTGGAAAGCAGACAGGCAGTGCGTATGAAACTGAAAATTAATACATCTTTCTAAGCAGCCTTTCTCCTGGATATCTGTCTTCTAGAAGTAAGTGTCTGTACACAGAGTCATATGTATGAGATGTTTATTATACCATCGTGGCGGGGAAAATACTGAAATTAACAAATGCTTGTGGCTTGACACGTGGCTGACTTACGGGGTATTTGTACCATGGCTTCTATGCAGCCATTAAAGAGAGATACTCACAGCCATATTACTGTTGGCTTTGGGAGGGGAGGGAGGGGGTTCCCGTGGGAAATTGGTGCATGAGAAGCAGGGTTCAGGAAAGTGTTTAATACCCAGTTCTGAAGCAAAGACCAGCTCTCCTATTTGCCCCCATGGGTAAATGGGGGAGCCTAGAGAAGCAGATGAAAACTCTGGTTCTCTGAGTGAAGGGAGGGGAGTGGAGGTCGCTGCAGATGGTGGGAGGGGCGGGGAGAGAGGGATTTCCAAGCTGTCACCGAGCCTCCATCACGGTTAAGTGTCCACCACATTCCGCATTTCCTCCTGTGCAGGAGCCTGCAGAGCACTCTGCTTTTAATGAAAAATCCCGGTTGCCTTTTTTAGATCTTTCACTTTTTCTTTCTCATGCCAGCCTGTGCTTGTTCTGACGCCCTGGTGCCCTCCCGGATTTTATGAGAATATTACTGGATGTATTTAAAATTACTCTAACATTTCCGACACCGGGTGGTCCCTCTGCCTGCCTGTGCCCCTGTGCCATAGCCCTGGTGTTTTCCCGCGTGTGAGTCTTGGTTGTCTCCCAGCCGCTACATCTGTGACTCCTCCTGTGTGCCCCTCTCACCCGAGCAGCCTGTCGCTGGGATTTGTCACGTTGAGGCCACATGTGGACTTTGATGGCCTTGTAGATGTGGCTGCTGTGTGTTCCTCCTGGCCGTCTTCTCCCTGGATTTCTGGGTGCAGCACCGCACCAACTACTGCCTTCTGGGCAGGAGAGAGGTGGCAACGGGAGGAGCTAGAGAGAGGGAGGTTTCCTGATGAGTCATCATGGCTGTTGGTCCCGGGTCTCTCCAGCCCGTTCTGTCCCTGGTCTCTTGACTTTCTGGCACGAAGAGAGCACTTCTCCCCATGTAGCTGGCTCTCCTCTGCATACTGGGAGGTACTGGGAGGCTCCAGTTTTGTTTTTCTCCCCATCCGACCCGTCCCATTTCTGCTCAAGTGAGGATGGTGGTTCCTTCTTCCCTAGGACTCAGGGCTGTGATATTTCGTCTGTATGGAAGGAGAGTGGTAGAACTGTGCGCTCGGGGCATTTGAGTATAAACTTCTGGTACCCTCATCTGTAGAGCAGGGACAGTAAATAACAGTGCTTATTAGCTCCGGGGAGAGCAAAGTAAGCAGAGCCCTGAAGGGCTTGGAGCAGCACCAGCCTGTTGTGGAGGAAGAGTTACATGAACGTTAGTTGCTACTTTTTTCAAAAATGGGACCATCCCAGATAAACAAGATTGCAACCTGCTTTTTCCTCCCAGTTGAACGTCAGGATGTCTTCCTGTCTTCCGACACCGTATTTTAAATGCTCTGTGGTGTTTGTATCTGAGTGTGCGTGTTTCCATAGATAAATTCCTACAGTTGACTTCCTGGATGGATGGGCATCACCTAGACCATTTTCATAGATACAGAGACTTGCCCTTGCAAGTATCACCCTAGTTTCCATGGGCGCCAGAAGTTGAGGAGATGTCAGGTTTTCCCCTGCTGAGCATGCCTCCATTTTATCCATCTTCAGTCCTGCTCATTAGGAAGGTAGAAGTGTCTCTTTCCTGTCTTTAATCAATGAGGTTGAATCTCTGTTCATTTATTTGTTTTTCTTCTGTTTAGCAAGTGCTAATTGGTATCTTTTGTCCATTTTCCTTTGTGTTGTTAATTTTTCATTGATTTGTAAGAGTTCTTAGAAATAGGATTTGTCTCACTTGATTTATAGTATATTTTGTATAGAAGCTTGTAATTTTATTTCATCTTTAAAGAAAGCCTGCAATAGCATTTTTTTTTTTTAAGATTTTATTTTATTTATTTGACAGAGAGAGACCAGTGAGAGAGGGAACACAAGCAGGGGAAGTGGGAGAGGGAGCAGCAGGGTTGACGCCAAGCAGGGAGCCCGATGCAGGGCTCCATCCCAGGACAATCCAGACCTGAGCCAAGGCAGAGGCCTAACGCCTAAGCCACCCAGCTGCCCCAAAGCTTGTAATTTTAACATTGTGCTTTGAAGTGTCTTTTCTATGGTGTCTTGGGAACCCTAACGGCTACTTACATAGCATTGTGTCTTTATGTTCAAAATGAGGTTTCCTGGGGCGCCTGGGGTGGCTTCTTAAGCGTCTGCATTCAGCTCAGGTCATGATCCCAGGGTTCTGGGATCAAGTCTTTCTCGCTTTCCCACTCCCCCTGTTTGTATTCCCTCTTTGGCTGTTTCTGTCAAATAAATGAATAAAGTCTTAAAAAAAAAAAAAAGTTTTTCCCCTCCAATTGTGAAAGCTGAGCATACACAATTTTCTAAATCTGAAAAAAAAATATGAAAAATAAGAAGGAAAAAAAAAGCAGCCAACAACAGAAAGAACACTTTTTTTTTTTTTTAAAGATTTTATTCATTTATTTAACAGAGAGAAAGATCACAAGTAGTCAGAGATTCAGGGAGAGAGGGGAAAGCAGGCTCCCTGCTGAGCAGAGAGCCCGATGCGGACCTGAGATGCGGACCTGAGCCGAAGGCAGAGGCTTTAACCCACTGAGCCACCCAGGCACCCTGAGAGAGAACACTCATATTATTTCGGTGTTTTCCTTTTACTTGACCTTCAGAAGATGCGAAGATGATGGTAAGAGAGAATGGAACTTGAGGGCCAGGTCCCAGATGTGTAGGATTGTGGGGGTCATTGGCATTTAGATGGTCCCTACAGCCAAAGGGAAGGGACAGGAGCATGAAGGTTAAACATTTCTGCTTTGTGAAAATGGGTCCAGGATCCTGAGTAACAAGCCATTTTATCAGTTAGGGAACTTTCTGTAGGCTGTCAGGTTACACGTGCTTGAGGATACCCCCCCGGGAGGGGGGGGGTTGGCTAGTGCCTTGAGCAGAGTAGAGGTTCACAGTTTGATGTTTACAGGTTGAAAACTCCTTCCCCCTTCTCAGTGAGACCCTTTTCTTTTCAGATGTTTTAATAAAGTCACTAGTGACTTGATTGTATTAATCCGTGAAGCGTGTAAATTACACATTGCCCTCTTTTGTAGCTTTGGAAGAAAAAGCTAATGCAAGTTAGGAGGATTTAAGACCTTGTGAGGAAATTGAAGACTTAATGTGGTAATTCCCACACCTTGCCTGCGTTATATAAAGATTCCCTGTGTCATATCATCCTTGTTTTGTTCAGTGTATTCCTCCCCTCCCAAGTGTCCCAGTACTCCACCGCCCCCCCCCCAAGCTGATTTTGAACAAAACAGGGAAACATGGGGTTTTTCCCTCTAGTATTTGGATTCTTCTTTTGATTGCTCATTGTTTTAGGATAAATGATAACACATTTTTAGCAGTTAAAATTTTTTTTTCTGGTTATAAAAGAATTAGACATTGGGAAAGATTCATTATAAAACAGTGGTCTTGGGCACCTGCGTGGCTCAGTGGGTTAAGCCTCTGCTTCGAATCGGGTCATGATCTCAGGGTCCTGGGAT
Source organism: Mustela nigripes (assembly GCF_022355385.1). NCBI lineage: Eukaryota > Metazoa > Chordata > Mammalia > Carnivora > Mustelidae > Mustela > Mustela nigripes. The sequence continues at coordinate 74,566,187 of NC_081564.1, forward strand.
CGAGTCCCACAAGGGGCTCTCTGCTCAGCGTGGAGCCTGCTTCCTCCTCTCTCTCTCTGCCTGCTTGTGATTTCTGTCAAATAAATAAAATCTTAAAAACAAACAAACAAACAAACAGTGATCTATCTGTAATTGAATAGCCAGAGAGAGATCATTGGTTGCCATTTTATTTTCTTTTAGTTCTTTGGCTTTTATTTATATATGTATATGGGAGTAGTTTGTTTACTTCGAATAATGATATAATGTTGTTTGGAAGATGGTTTTGAACCAGGATTTTATGGTGATCATTTTATGATAACTTGTAATATTATTTTTGGAAAGATGATTTTTGAAGGCTGCAGAACATGGGTGGCTTCACGATGGCTTTTAAGGAAAAAAACTCAAGATGATCTCAGTAATTGGTGAATTCTGCTGAGATCAAAACTCCCCCCCCCACCGTCCATCTCCAAACACTGTAAAGTCTTTGGAATCTTACTCTGAGGTTCAAATTTTATGTTATTAATAGGATCTTGTTATGAATAAAATCAGCCTCCATAGCTTTCTTACTCCTTTTGGTTATATTAACTTAAAATTCACCTTTTTGTATACTTCCTCTGCCTTCGACCAGAACATACGGATCTGTTGTGATTTTTTGTGGTATTTTATGAGATCCCACCTTACAGATCATCCCAATCTCCCAAGTGTAGTAAATGATACTAAGTAACTTTTTTAGTACTGTATCAGAATTGCTGGAAGCCGGTAAAAATATCCGTTTCATTGTAAGCAATGCAGAATTAAAGAATTGCCCTGAATTTGAAACATTATTTTGAAATTTAAATTTGGAAAATAGGTCCCCAAGGGATGCGAGTGAGAATAGAACGAGAACAGAAGCAGCCTTCCCTATTGGCACACTTCTGGGAGGACGACACCCCCTTCCCCTCCCCCGCTGACTCCCGGGCTTCCCTTCTGTGGGGAATTCCAGGAAAGAATCCTTCCGCTCCCTTTGGTAACTGCATACTTTCCGCACTGTGGAACTGGAGTATCGGTCCCAAGACAGCAGCGGCTCCCTGTTCATCTCATCCGGGGTCCCACATTTGTGCAACACGTTCCTCTTCCACCTTTTTTGTAGCCCTTGACGATCTCAGCTCCGGGCTCTCCTCCTTTCCCTCCAACCACTTCTTTTGTTAGGTCTTCTCCAAGAGGCTAATTATTTCCTTACGATTTATGTTTTACCTAGGAAATCTTGCGTCTGCTCTTGCTTCAATGGCAATTAAAACTCAGAAGCTAGAAACACGTGTATACGCATATATGTGCAATTTTAAAAACGGGACCACGTTTTATCGAGTTTTATAGCTTATATTTCTTAACGGTCTATTTTCCCCCTGTTGTAGAATATTCTCTGAGGACATGAACATGCAGATTTCTGTAATTTATCTTCTATACTGTTGGTCCTGTAAGGTGGTGTACAGTTTCTAATTTTCGTAATGAACTTACTGGTCTGTATCACTTGACTAGATCCCTGATAATTTCCTGAGGAAAGATTCCTTGGATTGGAATTACTAAGTCAAAGGGGAGAATATCATTGGCCTTCTAGATTGTCTGCAGGATCTCGATTTCCTGTTCAGCAGTGCCCCTGTCTTAGGCTTGCCTCATCTTTATTCTGCTGTGGCTCCTTCCTTGTTTTCCAGTTTCTGGTGACCCTGGGTTGCTCTGCCCCCCTGTGAACCGTAGTGGCCTTGAAAAGTGCCGCGTTATCAGTGGCACCCTGTGTGCACACCCCTGGAGGGTCCCCAGTTGCGTTCAGCCAGCCAGCTTCCATACCTTCTGCCTGCATCCTCCCATGGGCGTGGAGGGGGGGTGGCGGGGGAGCCTGCACTCATGCTGGGGATGCTCTGAGTTTATGGGACTGTCTTCCATCTGCCTTCAGAGCTGCTGGATGTGCTTGACTTGGCCCCTCCCTGATCCTGTCTGCTGTCTAGCTGTTCCAGACTTTGGTATTCTTGTCTCTCTTGAATCTGTAATTCCCTCACTCTCAGCCCATCACCTGGTCTGCTGCTGCTTTGGAAAAAACAAAGTAATGAGTCACAAGAAAGGAGCCCTCAGAGGGAGAAATACTATACACCGCCCTCCCTGCCCCAAGGTGAACGAGATGAACGTTTGGCTCAAAGTTCAGCGTTTATCCCCAGATTGTGGTGCTGCTCTGGTTGAGTCCCAGCTGCCTCTTCTAGACAGAGGGACTCGAACGAAGAATCCTGACGTTTCCTCTGTCGTTAATATTTCTTAATTCAGTGCCAAGATGGTTGTCAGCAGATTGAGTTGCATTTTCATGGGGGTTGAGCCGGAGTTGATTTCTGTGGGTTGAGGAGAACAGCGTGGTTGGAGGTTGATTGTAAATGGAAGTGGCCCAGTTAGAGTTGGAGAGGCCATTTGTAGACCCTGTTTTGTCCTTCGGCCAGAATAAGGTTTCCTATGCATTAGTCAAGGCAGAGCCTTAGTAGACAGGGAGGGAGTAAAAATACTAAAATGAAGGGCTTGGCCATGGGAGAGTCTCTGTTCACCAACAATGCGAGATCTGCCTTCATTTTTAAATTCATAGTTAGAATTAAGTGATTTTTGTCATTAGTGTACTGGCTTGCTAAAGCTGCCGTAACAAAGTACCACAGGTTGGGCGGCTTAAACAACAGTTATTTTTTCACAGTCTGGGAGCTAAGATGGCGAGGGCAAGGTGTCAGCGGGGGAAGTCCCTCTCCTTGGCTTGCAGATGGCCTGTCCTGTCCTTGTCTCCTCCCGCTGCTCCTCTCTGTGTCCTTGTCTTCTCCTGTGAGAACACCAGTCAGATTGGACTAGAAGCTCACCCTGAAGGTTCACTGTGGCTCAGTTACTTCTTTGAAGACCACGTCTCCCAACAGTCACGTTCTGAGAAACTCAGGATTGGAACTTCAACATAAGCGTTTGGGGATGGAGGTGGGGACACGATTCTCAGCCCATAACAGTTGGGTAACAGTTGATGGGAAGGCTTAGGTGCCCCCCCTCCCCCTCCGCACCCCACCATGTTTATTTCTTTGTTTTTAGTAATTTCCATGCCCCACGTGGGCCTGACACCCAGGACCCCAGGATCAAGAGCGGCACATTCCTCCAGCTGAGCCAGCCAGACATCCCAGTGCCTTACATCTTGAAATAGACAAAATGCTAAATAACTTACTTGGCTTATATAGGTATATTTTCTTACAGTCAGTCTATCGTGTTTCTTGTTTTTTTAAGCGTCCAGCCAGTGTGTAAATGTGAAACAGCTTAATTTTGTAACTTAAGAGAGAGTCAGAGACAGAGTTGTTACTTTTAAATGTGATGTTTGGCACTTGCATGTCCTCACCTGCTGAATATTGTTGTTTGAAGATTTCTACTAAAAATGGTTGCAGTGGTCAGCCTGTCAGTGCAGGTGTGTTTGGGGGCAGGGTTTCTAGAAGTACCCCGGGGGCTGATGTCTTCTGCAAGCCCTCAGTGAGAGGTCCCTGACTCCCCTGGTGATCTGCCTTGTCCCAGCAGCTCAGGGAATCCCTGCTTTTGAGCCCGGTGGGCACTTAAAAGTCTAGTTCAGAGGTTCTCAGCTGGCGTGCCTGGAGTAGTTCATGAGTGAGCGTGCCACCAGATTCGAGTTAATGTAGAAAGTTAGATTTTTGCTGCAAGTGGGGACACTTCCTGTCTCAGCCACGCCCTCTGGGGTTGTAGATGTGGGTTTCGACTTGGCTTTGGGCATGAGCAGAGTGGAGCTCCGTGCCAGTCACAAGGCAAAGACAGAGCACCTGTTTTCGTCCCTGGGAGTCCAGGAAAGAGTGGGCAGGTATGTAAACTGTACCCCTCCAGCGGGACACAGTGCTGAAGAAGTACCAAGGGGAAATCTGCCGGCCCTCACTCAGTGCCCTTGGTCTAGACCTAAGGACACCCAGCTCGTTAATCCGAAAATGGGTCTGCACACCGGAGATGGTAGATTGGTTTATGGGGTGGTTTGCTCTCCAGTGATGCCAAACCAACCACTTACCCCGCCCTGTCAGTTCTGTAAGGTATTGTGGTTGGCATCATAGTTACCTTTGCTCTGGCCTTTTGCCCCTTCAAGACTCTCAGCAGGGTCGTGAGTTCAAGCCCCACCCTGGATATAGAGATCAGTTAAACATAAATTTTTAAAAATCTTAAAAAAAAAAAAAAGATAGTTTTCAGCTTTTTGAGGTTCAGCAGGCCTTCTCCAGCCTGTCTGGTGTGCGGGGCCTCTCTCGGGAACTGGAGAGAGGCTGAGTTCCTTGTGAAGGAGGAGCACAGACCTCTACTGCCTGTCTTCCCAGAAAACTGGGACGCAGCTTTAAATAAACAAAACCACGCAGCCCCCGTTAGAGTTAGTGGCAGCGCGATGTGCTCTCTGGTTGTCGCCCGGTTGGGTAAACCGGGAGCTCCGCCTCCCGGCCGGAGATGCTGTGCGCAGGTAACCTAACGTTAGCGCACCGGGCGCACCTGGCGGCAGGGAAGCCGATTGCTGCGCTGGGTGGAGTTCCCTAATCTTTGCGGTAGGGGTGGAGCCTGACTCACCTCCTTCTCCACCAACGAGCACTTCTCTCCAGCTGTCATTGAAGTGAATCATCCGTCTAAGGAGCGAGCTCCCCGCGTTCGTCCTCACTTGTGTGGGGACTCACTGGTGGTCCCCGCGTGCGGGCAGAAGTGTGCGCGGGCAGCACTTCCACAGCGGGACGGAAGACGAGGAGGCCAGGAGCCCCGGGGTCGCCCAGGTAGATCGCACTCAGCGAGACGGCACAGCTAGCCCCGCCAGACGCTTCCTGGCAGGCAGATGGCTTGTTTTTCCTGAGCCTTGAGGACAATTAGAGGTAAGAACAAAGACACCACTGTATGTTTGTTATATGAAGGCGTAACATCTATCGGCACAGAGTTGGATTCTGGTGTAGAGGGCTGTTTGGATATCAGCGGCATTTTTTCTAGCACATACCAGGATTTGCCATGATAATTTACTTTTCAAAAGTGTTCAGGGTTAGCTGTGGTTGATGGCTTTTTCCCTTGCTCTGTGTAGATGGGATGGTAGGCAAAGAATGAAACTTGGGAAGAGTTGCGATCTGTGTTCTCCTGGTCACTACCCTTCTGCTTTCTCCCCTCTCTCTTGACTAGAAAAAATGTACACTTCATATTCTCAACATCAAAGCACTTTGTTTTCTTTGTGAAAATAATGGAAAATGGAGACCACTTGGGTTCTGTGGATGTTGTTCTCTCTTAGAAGTCAGTGGTTTAGGAAGAAACAATTGTTTCTCTTCCTCCTCTCTGAGTACTTCTGCCTTAGAAATCTCCCTGGAGGAGAAGCACCAGCTCTGCTTGGCCTCAAATGAAAATAACATCTTAGGTTGGAAATGGTTGGCTTGGAGAATGATTTACGTTTTATATCTGAATCGTTAGTTGGTAGGGGGAAATCTTTCTTCTCCTTTGTATTGGCTTTCGTAACTTGTTCTAAATGCCTTTAGTATTGTCATTGTTACCACATTTGGTTTGAGAGCACAAAAATTAAAGCCCATATTCAGCTGAGTTTTTCCTTGAGGTTCTGCTGTCATTTTTCCCACCCTCAGTAGTCATATGTACGGATAGACTTTATGATGAACACGTGATTTTCCTGTTTCTTTACTGTCTCATTTGATGGTGATTCATAAACTGTTAGTTAACTAGTTGGTGTGTGTCGGTGAGTGTTGCCGAAGCTTGAAATAAATTGGAGTGCGGGCCACACCTTGATATTAATGAGCCAGGTTACTTTCAGATAAGTATTCTTAATGTTACATGTTAAGATGGATGGAGTTTTAAGACGATAAATAAAAAAACATATCAACCATGTGAGATGGCAAAGCCCATGGTCAAGTCTGAGTCACTTCTTTTTAAAATACTTCCTTTTAAAATACCTTTATTTCACCTGGAGAACCATGTTGTCCTCAGGTGTTTGAGTTAGATGGGGCCAGTCATACAAATGAAAACAAGCAACCAGGCTAGAAGAGAAAGGGGAATTTAAGGAGCCTGTGTGCTATTACTCCCCCTCCTTGAAATGTTTGACAAGAGGACTAGGTGAACTTTAGTTCCCAAAGGAATTGGAGTAAGCTGTGAAATCAAGAAGGGGGGTGCGGAAATCCTTTCTATTTAGGAGAAAAGAAAGGGGAATGAGTCTCACAGATGTTACACATTTTTTTTAAATCAAGGGGTTTTGGAGTCCTGTATTGCCAATTGAATATTGATTTAAAACGTGTTTAGGATACTCTTTTTGTCAGCGTGGAATAGAATAAGATATAAAACGAAGGCAGGAGTGGAATGATAGGAATGTGCTCTTGAGGGAATATAAACATTTCATCCTAAAGTGGTTTGTTTGGGTGGGTGTGGTGATGGTGGGGAGCCCTGTATGCCTGCAGCCTCTTAGAGGTAATTGATAACTAGAGGTTTTTGTGATCATGATAGTTGTGTTGGGTTAGCAGGGTTTGTTCACTTTTTTTTCTTTTTGAGTTGAATTCTAGGCCGTGTTCATTCTGGCGTCTGTATGAAATAGAGCCTTTCCAGATCGTTTTCAGGTGAAGGCATTTACATGCCATGCCTTTCACCTTGGCAGAAATCTTTCCCCTCCCTGTGATTTTCCTGCTTGTACATTTTGGGTTAGCTAGCAGTGACTGACTGAGCTAGCCATGTAAAAGATGTCCCACTCTGCAGGGCAGCTCAGAGCAAGCCAGCTCCTCTCTCTCCTTGGATCCAGAGGCTCCTGAGGTCATTCACCTGCAGGGTGAAGGCTGCAGCACGTGTTCTCAAGTGTTTCCAGAATCGCCCTCAGCTGTGTTCTCAGTGGCTCAGAATTCCAAAGAGAGTCACTTGGCACAGCTTGAACTGCCATAAATATTTGTGCTTCTTGGGCGCTTGGCCTGCTTTTCTTGGGAGCACAGGTAAGGCAGAGCACAGGGAAACAGACCCCCGTGTGGTCCTGCCCACTGGCCGGGACTTGTGGGTCAGCCTCCTGTGGAGACGGCCCTCTTGCAATCAAAGAGGACTTTGTTTCTGGATGACTCCTTTAAAGGCCCAAAGTTCTAGGTGTTTGTTGTTGTTGTTTTTTTTAAAAAAAAAAAAAAGAAAGAAAATTCCTTCTGCCTGGCTGCTGTTGCCAAAACTAGATCAGCCCAAATAATCACAAGATCTTTTCAGGCACCCATGAGCTGTACTCTCTCGGCTGAGACGGGTGAGCTGTTTATTCATCGTAGAGGCAGTTACGGGAAGAAAAGTCAAAATTCCATCTCCTAAGAGGAACTTACTGTGATGAGCGTTGAGTAATGTATAGAATTGTTGAATCATTGTATCAGACACCTGAAACTAATATAAAACACTTAATGATACTTACATTGAAAAAGCTGAAAAAAATTCCAACCCCCGATTGGCATCATCCCTGAAAACAAAGGATTGATTTTTCTTCTCGAGCATGTAAGACTCAGTGGAATTTTTGGAACAGTACCTGAGACATGTGACGTAGCGTCACACCATAGAGGCCGTTAACAGTGTTACCTCACAAGTAGAAACACAGATGACAGATGCGAGTTGGGCAGACAGATCTTTGCAGAAGGACCCAGGAAAGCACCATTGGCAGTGACTTGGGCCGTCCTGCTCATCTCACTGTTACTCACCGGGCTTGCTGCAGGCAAGAGATCACATGCGATTATAAACCAGCTCTGACTCAGGTCAGTGCTGGAAACCTGGTCACATGACGTGGGCGTTTGGGCAGAGGTTCTGGAGCAGAGGCCGTGCGGTCCTGGGGCAGTGATCTTCAGGAGCTTTTGCCAGTTGCAGGGATTTGAACCTTCAGCTCAGTTACCGATGTCGATGAGTTTACTTTGGCCAAGATCTGCCGGGCTAAATAGACGAGCTTGAGACTCTGTGTGATCTCTGGCTCCATTAAAGGGAATGGTGTGGTGGCTTCAGGGTGTGTTGATAGAGTCCTCCTCCTCCCTCGTTGTGCCTTCGTGTTGAGGTCTGTACCTGTGTCCATCAGCGAGCAACGTCATCTGGAAGAGCGGTGCTCTCTTAGGACGCCGTCCATCTGGTGTTCTGTTTTTGTGACTGTTTTAACCCCTTGACCAGGCTATTTACTCCAGGTGTCATGACTTGTCCATTATCTTACAGTGATTCCTCTTAGATTCCAGCCTGTCAGCTACCAAATATTAAGCATCTTTGTGCTAGGTGCTGAGGGGTACCTCTTTTTTCCCTACAGGTGGCAGTTTTTGCTGAACTAAAATTCTTTCAAGGTTGATTATCCGCTCCCCCCCCCGCTTTGTTTTTTCACCCGATTTAAAAAAACAACAAAACTTTCACAGCCGTGAAGAATTGGGCTGAGTGAAGATAGCAGTCAAAGACAATTAAGACTTAATTGACTTGTAAGATTAATGAGACCAGGAAAACATAACCCCTAATTATGTTAAATAGCTGGTTTAAAAAAATTTTTCTTTTCAGTTCTTTGTTCATGGATGGGAAGCCACATAGCAAAGATAGTAGTTTTCTTCCCATTTGTGCCAGTGGAGCTCTGTTTCTGGCAGCAGCGGCGGCGGTGGTGGGGGACCCAACACACGGACACAGCTTGACTGCTGGAAAGTTTACTTACAGCAGGGAGGTGGG
>NC_081564.1:74574932-74705706 GCF_022355385.1 Mustela nigripes
GGTGGTGTTGGTAGTTTCTGCCGCGAGGGGGGGGGGGGCCCCCCCCCCCCCCCCCCCCCGGACCCAGAAGAGGCTCTGTCACCTTTGTGGAACTGCAACTCCCTGAGCTGATGCTGAAGGGATCCTGCTGTTTGTTTTCAGCTTTTAGCATGACACAAGACTGGAGGCTTGGTGACAGAGATGGCATTTTGGTTTAGCAATGACCCGTTGAGGGGTAAGAGCCACTGACCCAGCAGAGGAGTCCCTCCGTGCACTTGCCGGCGCTGTAGCCCCTTGCCCCTCTCTGAGCAGGATTCGCCAGCCCCCTCCTCTGTTCCGAGCAGGAGGTCCTGGCCTAATCCTAGGTGTTAACCTGTGTCATAATTAGCTCACCCTTTTGTTGTGCTTGGGCACATCCTATATTTGGCTCTGCTGGTTTTTTTCTTTTTAAGGGAGGGGAGATGTGTGGGCAGAGAACAAAATGAAAAGCAATCTGTGAGCTCCCACACTGAGCGCGCGCCAGTTAGAGCCCGCCTGGCCTCCCAGCCTTGAGGTGAAACTTACTTGGTTACTCCACAAAGATGGCCTGAGCCGCCTCAGGCCACTGAGGGTCTAGATGCTAGGCAGGCTGCACAGCTTCCTGCGGCCACCTGCCCCTTCACCCCCTCAGGGAGCTGCGGCCTGTTTGGGGGAGACCAGTACCAAGTGAACAGAACTGTAATGGAAGGCGGTGTGAGGGTCTCCAGAGAAACGAAGTCAGGAGGAGGGTTTAACACTGTACAGGCAGGTGAGCTTTCTTCCTTCTGCATGGGAGTTCCTGACACTTCCAGTATGGTGGGTTTCAGTTAGTATGGAAACTGTGGCCTACACTAGGGTAAATGGTTGCTTTTAAAAAATCCTGTAAAACAGCCTTTGTGTAGAAAGTGCTTCATAATTGTGCCTAAAAGGGTAAGTGGTCATTGGATCTTAGGGCAAAATTAGAGATGTCCTGGGGGAAAAAAATTCCACCCATCCAACATTTTTAAGTGTCATTTAGTCTGATTGGAAATGAGGGGCATCCATCCACATCAGTGGAGTAGCAGAAAAGCGAGTGGTTTCTCTGATAGGGGTGGCGGCCCAGATACACAGGCGGAAGGTTGAACTTGGAGCTGCACCATGGACATGACACAAGGTTTGTCCTCTGTCAGATGGAGTTGTTAGATTATGTGACCTCCAAGAATTGTCTTTTTTCTCAAGGCAGAATATATTACAGCAGTCTATGGAACCAAACCTCATAAAGTGTTTTAAAACTTGAGGCTGATTGTTGAGAGGGAAGGGGAACGGGAAAACAGGCAGAGCAGTACTTGTGGGCAGTAGGACCTTCCTAACCCAGCATCGATGAGAATGAGACATTTTGAGGGGTTCACATTCCCAGGCTGTGAGTTCCTGTGCTTGTGAGCAGGGTCCCTTGGGACCTACTGTGGTCTCCTGCCTGCTAAGGACAAGAGCGGCCCACGACGTGCTAAGGAAAGGGGTATGTATGGAAGCCTGGCCACCGTTGGATGAGATTCGCTGATCGAGATCAAGGCATCTCATGATTTCCAGTTGGAAGTAGCAGAACTGGAAAGCAGCCCCGGGTGTGTCTTACTCTTGCCCAGGCTCACGCCCTTAATTGCATGGCTGTGTTACCCTAAGTCTAGTAAACCAAGGCAGCCATGAGAGAACATCATCTGTCTTTGTCAAATGTGCAGCCGTCCCAGCTCTGTTGAGGGTCTCCCTCCCACCTCCCGTGAATGAGTTGAGTTCTCATTTCCTTCAGGTTGCTGTTCCGAAATCACCCTTTGAGAAAGGCCCCCAGCATCAGCCCTTTGTCCCCAGTGTGAACTTCTCACACACTGTTCTTCACGAATTTCTTCTTTGTTTACCAGGATCTCCATTTGCTGGAGTGTAAACTCCACAGAGGGAGGGACCTTGCAGCGTCTTTCCCTGGCATGTCTCGGGTGCCTAGACCAGTGCCGGAGACACAGTGTGGGTGCTCAGGGAAGATTTCTTGAAGGAAGGAATGGGGCGGGTCGGCGAAAGGAGCCTCCTCTGGGCTCTCCTGGTCCTGACTCGGCTCTCATGGAAGCTGTGGCTTCTTCTGAGTTGTCCATGTTTTGAGGTGAGTTGTCAATAGGTCACCTCACCCTGCCTCCATGCATTGGGTTAATGGGGTTGGCTGGATGGCTCTCAGTGCTTGGAGATGAAAGTCCGATGGAGACTTTCTTTCGAGGGTTTACTAAGGGTGAGAGTGTGGCCTCCTGGCGTGTGTGCACAGCGAGGTCTCTGCGCGGGCGGGCAGGTAGCTCCCCGAGGCTCCTTGCGGCTCGTCATTGACATAGCACATGTTCTACCCGTTGTGGGTCTTTCCTGTCTAATTGCTGCTCTGGTTTTCCGCACTCAGCACGCTGCAGTTACACACTCCGCTGTGGTTTTACTTCGCCTTAATCCTTTATTAATTGCCTCTTGTTCAAACTCCCTAAGAGCAGATTAGCCTTCGTGGTGTTGGGCTTCTGCTCCATGACTGTTGGGTTTCTTTGTTTTCAGTCATGACTTGAGAAAAATAACCAAGAAATCGCAAAAGAGGTTGTTTTGTTTCCATCCAGTTTACTCCTTTGTTAGTGGTGTTTTATTTTAAAATAAACCTCACATGGTCCACGATATGGTCATGCTATTCCAGGATCTGCCTACCAGAGAGGCCCCGAGATTGAGCCTGCCCACCTTGTCTCCAGGGCCCCGTGTGCCTGACATGCTCGGGAGCGGGCACGGTAGCCTGTGAAGCAGTGACCTGCTGCAGATCTGCTGTGGGACTGGAATGTTGTATACACAAGTGACCAAGACGTGGATGGCTTGTTTGGAAGGATTTTCCAGACCAGTAGCAAAAACAGACGCATATGTAAATGATCGCTGTCCTCATAGGCTTCTAGAGCAGGAGTGGGGTTTGGGGTTTTGGGGGTTTGGGACTAGGCAGTGTTCGCAGAGACCGCTGAGCTGGTCTTTAAGGTCCAGTGAGGGTCATGTGTGGGCGAGGTGGGCGTAGGGCGTTGGCAGCAGAGGGAAAACTTTGGTGTGTTTGGAGAACGAAAAGTCCTCCCCTTGGCTACATGTGTAAGGCACGTGGGTGATGACACCGCAGGCCCAGATCAGGGCCAGAGCCGAGCAGACGGCCTATTCTCCAGACTTGGTCTTGTAGGTTACAAAGACATGAACAGACCGGGCCAGAGCCAGGCAGACTGCATATTCTCCCGACTTAGTCTTGCGGGTTACAAAGTAATTCACAGTGGGTGATTCCTTCGGGCTGGGCTTGGGCAGTTGGGTTAATGTTTGGCTGTGCATCAGCAAGATTTATGGAGTAGAGGAGGTTGGGGCCTGCAGTGAATTTCATCCTCAAGGTGTTGAATCACTGAGGGTGGATGGCCAGAAACGTCCTTCGTTTGTTTGCCTAGTGCTCAAGACTTGGGTCCTCAAAATTCTAGACTACAGAACATGGAGTATAAATCTAATTAGGTAATAATTGGTATTTGGCTAGAATACAAGGTTATCCCCATGCATACCATTTCTCAAATTTAGATTGCATGGGTCTGGGCAGGGTTTTGTGCTCGCTTATAAGGAGTCATGCCGCTACCTGTACGTTAATTGCCGAGGTCTCAAACTGCTTGTTCATTGTGGTTACTGAATATTACTCCTGCAGAACAGGCAAGTGCATGTGCACAGCGAGGTCTCTGCGCAGGGGTAATGTAACCTGCCTTATCCCCTAGTGACCCAAGGAAGGGAGAGATTGTGTCTCCTTTCGTGGGGACACCGGCTGCACCCACAAGTGTGGTATATGGGATATTTTATTTACTTGTGATCACTGTTTCAGGGTATCTCGATCCACACCAGCCACATAAGAATTTGAGGTTAATAAACTTGAGAAATGCATGCTTTGGCAATTGGGCAAGACTCTGTTTCTAAGTGTGTGACCCTTGGAAGAAGTTACCCTGTCATAATGATGGGTAAGAAGGCAAGCAGCCAGAAAATATTTATTGTGAGAGGTTCGGTGGAAAATGCAGACTAGCCTCAAACACAGATGGCGGCCTTAAGTGTCTTGCAAACAGTTTAAGAGCATTAAGATTTACACACTTAAGAAAGGACAAATAATACAGAAAGGCCCGGTGATTTGGTGGTGAGGAGTGGTCTCAACAGGCACAGCTGTAGGAGGGTAGAGCATGGGGAGGCCGGTTAGTGTAGGGTGCTGTGCTCTGGGAAGAAGGGGGGTGGGTGGTGCCGGCTACCTGGATTTCCCCTGCAATGAGAGGAGAAAACCTGGTCACCTGTGAGCAAGCATGCATCAGGGCAGGTGGGCTGAAGACCTAGAAGATGGGCGATTGGCACATTTGGGGAATCAGGTGTGGATGTTGGCAATAAATGGTTTAGCTAGGTTCTGCGCTTACTGCCTAGCAGAAATTCTTAAGCACCAGGTACAAGGAGAACAAAGATCCCATGTCCTATTTCTATGTTACAGAGGTCTGACCACCGTAGTTGTTATGGGAAAGGTGTGTTTTGTTCTGGGTAGATTGTCTTAATCTGTTCTGTGTGCTCTCACCCCATGATTATCTTAATAGTACTTCAGGGACACAGGGACAAGCAGAAACACCTTTATCTATACACAGAGTCACCTAGTGACTAAACCTTCATGCTCAGACACCCTCTATGAGACGTGGGGTGGTGTGAATAGGACCGATACCCACTAACAATTTTAGAACCTACCCGGGGCTCTCTTTAGAAGTCCTTCGATAGCCAGTCTCATCTAGCACAGTAACTTAGGGAGAATTTTAAAATGTCTGAACAAAAGGAGGAAATCTTCCATGTGTGTCCAGCTTTGGAGACATGGTAAAGGGGTCTGGGGGTGGTCACACCAAGGAAGAGCTAGCAAGTCAACCGAAATATTTCATGCTGATGAAGCCTTTATTTCTTCTATAAACTGCCTTTCTTCTTGACAACATCCAGGCCAGGAAGTCCAAATGTGAGTATGTTCTGTACATTTATTGCATCGGCTGGGGGTGGGAGTATATGGGGACTTGTGCCCTGTGACCGTTCTCTGTTGCTGGCATTAAGGTGGGGGCATTTTCACCATCTGGCCTACTTGCTATTTTATTTTTAACTTTTTTTTTTTTTAAGATTTTATTTATTTATTTGACAGAGATCACAAGTAGGCAGACAGGCAGGCATAGAGAGTCGAGGAAGCAGGCTCCCTGCTGAGCAGAGAGCCCAGTGTAGGGCTCTACCCCAGGACCCTGGGATCATGATTTGAGCCAAATTCAGAGGCTTAACCCACTGAGCCACCCAGGTGCGCCTGGCCTACTTGCTATTGATTATACTCGTTCTTCTTCCGGTGGTGGTAGCGAAGCATAATTGTATTGCCTCTCTTTTAAAATTTCATATTAAAGGGGCGCCTGGGTGGCTCAGTGGGTTAAAGCCTATGCCTTCGGCTCAGGTCATGATCTCAGGGTCCTGGGATCGAGCCCCGCATCGGTCTCTCCACTCAGCGGGGAGCCTGCCTCTCTGCCTACTTGTGATCTCTCTCTCTCTCTCTGTCAAATAAATAAATAAAATCTTTAAAAAAAATTTCATATTAAAAAGCCTTGTGGTGACATGGTATAAAACTCTGCATAATGGAAAGGTCGAGGGTCTCGTGGCTTGTTTGCATGTGTAACAGCCTTGCAGATAAGACTTTCAAAAAATTATTTTGCAAATTATGTTTTTAAGAGTTGCGGGCATGCTTTCGTTTGCGGGGGGGATTGCGGGATTCCTTGGCAGCTGTTTTCCGAGCACAGTCTGAACGGGGACGGGCAGGTGGTGGCTGGGAGGATGTGTGTTTTAAGGGTTGTTCTGCAACATGGGACAGGCCCGTAGTCCCTTATCTGTTCTAGATCCTTCCTTTATCAGTCCCAGAATCCAGAGAGCCCTGGAAGTTGGGAATATTTCTGTAGGTTTGTAGGAAACTCATCTGATGGCAAAACCTGACCTGAACAGACTTGAGGAATCTCAATTCCGGTGAGATTCTTAGGACACGTCATGCAGAGATGGACCGTTGGACTGTGGGTCTTGCCCCAGCCCCTCCTGGGCACACTGTGTGAGCGTCCAAGTGGTCAGGGTCCTCCTTTTAAAACAAGAAAGGAGTGAGAGGTTGAGAACACATTTGGGCCCAAGGGTTTCTCAGAAAAACTGGCTTTAACACGGACTTGAGTTTCCCAGGTTGGCTATAACAAACTACCACATCCCGGTGGCTTAAAACTGAGCAATATATCGTCTCTCAGTTGTGGGGGCTGCACATCTGAAATCCAGGTATAGGCAGGGCCGTGCACCCTCCGGAGCTCTGGGGGGACCTCCTCCCTTGCCTCTTACCCCTTCTGGCGTTTGTTGGTGATCTTTAGCTTCCCTTGGTCTTGCAGATGCATCCTTCCAGCCACGGGGCCATCTTGTCCCCATGGGTCTTCCCATTATCTTCCCTTGTGCATGTTGATCCTTGTAGGGACAACGTTGTAGTGGACTAGGGCCCACCCTAATGACCTCACGTTGACTGGATTACCTCTACAAAGGCCCTATGTGGAACTCGTTCCCAGGACCCTGGGGTCATGACCTGAGTGGAATGGCAGGTGCTTAACAGACTGAGCCACCCGGGTGTCCCAAGGCCCTGTTTCCTTAATAAGGTCACACTCCAATGCGCTGGTTTTAGGATTTCAACTTAGCTGTCTTTTGTTGGGCCGGGGGCACGATTTAGCCCATGACCTAGGGAATGGTTCAAGATGAGCTTCTCTGTTCTTTCTGTGTTTAGGTGTGTGCCAAGCTCGAGACCCTTGGCTCAGGGCTTCCCTGGTGCCCCCTCCACCCCCTCGCCCCACTCCACCCACTGCTTCACTGAATGGGCGCCACTCATGGGACTGCCCGCCCAGGCTTTGGAAGCTGCCACATATCATTCTGACTTCAGGTGAGGGAGGAATCCCTTTTCCTCAGAGAATTTTGTCTGTGAGAAGAAAGGTTCTTGTAGCAAAAACTACACCAGTTTAGGGTTGTTACCTCCTGACTGTGTCCCACCCCTGAGAAGTCTAGAAACTTTTTAAGTAGGTTTAAGGAAAGATTATACAGAAAGTTGTAGGGCAGTGCTTGGCACAGAGTCAGCACTTGGGGGGACAGAGGTGGGTGTTGATGTGCATATGATATATGGAGTGGAGTACACTCTGACCTTGGGTCCCCTCCACTCCCTGCACTGTCCTGTCCACCTGAGGTGCTCTCTGAGCAGAGCTGATGTTCCCCATTTTGGGGGTGGGGAGGGGATGACCCTCTGCTCGACCGTTGCTCCCGAGCACCAGGCACACGGGCGTCTCAGCTGTGTCCATCTCTGTGATGGCCAGAGGTGCAGTGGCCACCTGCCTCCCTGTGCCCCACACAGCCCCAGAGCCCCGGAGTGCACCAACCCACCTCTGCTGGGGGATCCAGCGCTCTTCAGAGTTCATTGAAAGTATCTTTTCCTCTGTTTAGTTAATAAAGGCCGGGCTCCCCGAATCCTTGTCTGCTTTGGTCTTGGCCATCTTTTCCAGGTAGGCACAGCTCAGTGTTGATCGCACTCTGTCCTCAGCTCCCAGTTGCCCAGTTTGACCAGCGCTCTTCCTTTTGATCAGGTGGGATCAGCCAAGAACATGGCTTCGGTGTGACTGTGAGTAACTGCAGGGGACCGGGCGTCTGGTCCCACACTGGCTAACGTCGGTGCCAGTCTGCGTGTATGCGCCTGTTGTTTTCCGGCTACCGACTTGATAAATTGGGGGTAAAGGGAACTAATTCATAACAAACAAGAACATGTCTTTGAATTTGTCTTTGATGATGCTCAAGTTGGATTGAGTCTCGATCGAGCCACAAGAGAAGGTGAGCGGGTACCGGTATCCCACCGGCCTCATGTAAGAGCACAGAGCCTGGCCGAAGGATCGAATCTCAGATTTTTCCTCTGTATTTTCTTGAGAACTGAATTCCTGATGGGTTTGTGTTATTGCAGGGTACCTGTAACCGGTCTCTCATTAGACAATGGTGTGTTTTTAAAATAGGCAAGAACTGACTTGCCTTTGCTCCGCGCTCTCTCCTTTCCCCCCATTGAAATAAACACAAAGCAGTGCTGACTGGTTAATTAAAATGACAGGTAGGCCTTGTAGGTTGTCCTTTACAACCCCAGTAAACAAGGGCAATGTCAAGCGTTAAAGACCTTGGCGTCCAGTATAGGTGAGGCTGTACCCTCCTCGTGCTCTCAGGGCTGATGGGATAGTGGGGGTGGAAATACTGACCTGAATGAACCCATTGTGCTGGATCCTGGAGAAACAAAGAGGAAGAAGTAGTCTCCCTGCTTCCCAGAGTAAGGGTGTGGGGGACACATAAGCCAGTTGCTAGAAATGCAGACTGCCCTGTTCTACCTCAGACCAGAATTGGAAACTCAGGGATTGGGATTCAGCAACCTGTGTTTTTGTCAGCTTCCCAAGTGATCTGATACCGCCTCAGTTTGAGAACCTCTAGGAATTCCTAATCCCTAGGTCACAGCCATTGTGGTGATGAGGTGTGCTAGAGAATGGACCTGTTTGCACTTGAGCCCTCTTCTTAGTGCTCGTACAACAGACAGGGCATGTGTGGGTATTCTCAGTTGTGCTAGCTCATCTTTCCTGTGGGCAGTCACCATCAGGGGATAGGCACTGCCAAGCGAAAGCAAGATCGAAGCCCTTAATAGGTACCTGGAGAAAGGTGAGGAGGAGACTTGGCAGGACAAGCCATCTTGTGACAGGATGTGGGGTGCAGATGGGGAATATTAGAAAGTTTTCTTGGTAAGTCTCACCAAGTTCCTGATTTTTCATAGGAGCACTATCCTCTGTGACACAAGACTTCTTATGTGCAGATTCTGTGCCCCATATACGCTGCCTTCTCTGGCCTAGATAGTTAAATAGATCGAGCGCATTTCTGTTTCTGCTGGAGTATAAAATACTGCTTAAATAGTAGAGTTGAATTGTATGGTTTTCAAAAGAACTTCTTTGGGGATGATTTAGCATTTAGGTTTCATGATCATTTAGGATCTCTAGGACTTGGAAGATTGAAACTTGTGTTCAGCCAGCTCAGGATTCTGTTAGCAGGGGAGGGGAAGACTGAATGAAAGTTCTGGAAGGAGAACGTGGCTCTCCTCTCCGACATTAAGTGGGAGAGCTGTTGGTATTTGCAGGGATTTCCTGATAGCCATGTATGCATCTGTTTAACATGCTTGCCCTTCCCAGAGAGTTTCTGCCTGAGCTACTTATTGGAATTCCTGTCTCACTTCTTTGGAGTTCTGGAAGCTTATAACCATACAGAAACATTTAGGGTGGATAATACTTTTACAGGCAGGAATGAGTTCTGCAGAATGTACAAGTGAATGTACAAGCATATTAGCGATAAATTGGTCTTAGAAAACATATGACTTCTGGGTTATGCTAATTACTCAGTTAAATACATAGGATAGCTACTTAAATATTTAAGACCAGTGAAGACTGATGACATGGAGTTTAATGGTGTGGTAAATTTGAAAGTATGCTTTCTTATACTGGGGCTATATTGTCATACAGATTTACTACCCATGGATATTCTTCTGGGACCTTTTTTTTAAGGAATCAAATGCACGCATGATTTATTGACAAAGACCAAGTATGCTCTCAGCAGTAGTAAGGCTGTGTGTGTGTGTGTGTGTGTACACGTGTGTGCAGGCATGTGCACTTTTTTTTTAAACAAATGTGTGCACATTAAAAAATGTGTTTTCCGGGTAGAATTTTTGTTCATGGAACCATGTCTGGGTCTGTGCCGGGAGGTAATGAATGGGGATATCACCCAGTCACACATCTGTGTTCAGCCAGAGCATCTAAGGAGTACTTGAGGTTTATATGAAGTGAACCTGAGATACGTGTTTTGGGCTTTAGTATGTGCTGTATTGGGATTAGGGCCCTTGTGGATTTGGGTTATTGTCTACCATGGGGCTGGCCCTGGGGCTGTAACAAACGTGACTAGTCAATAGTGGTCGGAGGAAAGGATTAGAAGTACCTCTGAACTATTCATGACAATTTGGAATTAGTGATATATGCAGCTGTGTTTGCTGTAATGGTCTTGTGTGGCCAAAGATTTCCCTAATGTTCTGCATGTTGAGAGACAATACCACCATACTATTTGAGGGCAGTCAAACTCACTTTAACTTTTTTGTTCCATTTCTAGTCTGGGAAGTTCATGTCTTTTGATCAATGGATTGTTTGGGGGTATTCCATTATATTAAGGCAGTAAACCCCCTAAACTTTCCAAACACTCTGAAGCTGGGGCATCCTTCCTGTATGTGTATGTGGTTGGTGAGTGTGCATGTGCTGCGCCCCCCCCTCCCCCATTCCTGAATGACCTTTTCGGTGGAGAGACTCTTGTGCAAAGTCTTTTCTCAGCAGTTTGGATCAGGGGTGCTTTCTGTCACAAGCACACGGATTTGAATTGCTCCCTCCCTCGAATGTGTGTGGAGGACAACCCTCGAGGCCTTCGGCAGAATGGTTTCTTAGAACCTCCTAAAGGGATACGAAGGGAGGTGCTGTGGCCTGGTGACTAAACATTACCTCATTGCCACGGCCCCCACAGGGAGATGCATGCTATTAAAATGATGATGAAGCCTAGCTCGCCCGTGGGACATTGAACGGAAATTAACATCCTCCGTTGCACCCCACTTCCTGTGTTGTATGACTTTCCTTTAAGGTTCTTTAGGAACTCTTTGCCCTCTCACGTACCTTCTGGCTGTTAAATGAGAGATTCATGTTAAAGTTCAAATGTCTTGTCTCCCATCTAGTTCGTTAATAGGCACACATGTGGTATTTTTAACTTGGATTTTCTAGTTGCTGCCATGTGGGACCATTTTTGGAGCGGGGGAAGCCCAAGCCCACCAGCTCTATCACCTCCCGTTTCAGCATCCCAGCTAAACAGTAACACGCCTCTTTCGTTTGGCATATATGGAGATATGAGAGGAGGAAAAAAATCATGCACGGTCGTATTAATGCAGTAATAAACACCATTTTATAGTTTGGCGTACTAGTTTTATTTGCTTTTTTAGTTGCAATACATGATTTTTTAAAATTTTCTTTAAAGGCAACTAAATCAAGTTCATTAATACCGTTTTAGTATATGTGCTGCTGCAGGGAGCACCATTAATACCATTTTAATGGCTACATAGCATTTCATGTGTACACATACATACGAGGGCATCTGGAAGTTACTACTACAGTTCATAGAAGATACTCCCTGCATTTCAGAGCATCTTAAAATAATCATAAAAATCGATGAACTTCTTTGAGTTCTTAATATACACAACCAATTCCGTAAAGGCAACACACCTGTACTACATACATTCATCTGACTTTGGTGTTTCTGGAGGGGAAGGGAAGACAGCCTCTTTAAGGGCACCTCCTCATCTGTCCCCTGCCTCCCACTTATCTGACCTCCCCCGGGAGTACCCGCCATAATCCCTTGCATCTGGTGGACACTCGGTGACTATTTGTGGGTGTAAATCAATTATTCATTTCTGAAAAGGGAGCAGTTTCTGTTTTCCCCTCTCCTGTGGCTTTGTCAGCTGTTCTCTGTTAAGTCATTCCTGGAAAGAAGTGGTTTTTTTTTTTGTTTTTTTTTAAAGATTTTATTTATTTACTTGAGAGAGAGCATGAACGAGGAGAAGGTCAGAGAGAGAAGCAGACTCCCCATGGAGCTGGGAGTCCGATGCGGGACTTGATCCCGGGACTCCGGGATCATGACCTGAGCCGAAGGCAGTCGTCCAACCAACTGAGCCACCCAGGCGTCCCAAGAAGTGTTTTTCTTAACCTTTGGTAGTTGCATGTATGTGGGGGAAGAGACAATACGCTGGAGATAAGGGCAGGTTGTAACTATCACTTTGTTTGGCAACTGTATTACGTTTCAGTAATTTATAGGTGAAACAATTTTCTAGCAACAACATGAACGATAATTATACTATTACAGCATAAGCAAACATTGGTTTTAAGTAAGGGTTTTTGGTTGTTGTTTTTTTTTTTGGTTTTTTTTTTTTTTTTTTAACAAACTGTAGCTTAAATATTTTCCGGGGCTGTTGCATGTCTGCCTAGATACAAAGAAAACTCTCTGTGTGTTAGAGACAGACAGGCGGGTCTGCAGTAACAGCCCCTCCCCTGCCAGGCTCCCAGGTTCTCTATGGCCCAAGTTTGGGACCAAGTTTGGGACCCCCCAGGGGAGGGGTTGTAGATGGCAGGGGACCACGAGGAAGTCAGTCTTGACTAGCAATTAAAGGCTTAGGTGACAGGGAAGGTCTTAGGATGGGGTAAGCCACTAGTTGCTCCCAGTGGCAAAATCATAACGGAAGTATCAGAAAGTGGATTTTTTTCTTTTAGCAGTTTCACAGAATACACCTAAGCTGTAAAGTTTTAATGCCTCCCTTAACCTACCTCGAACCCGCATGAGAATTCATTTGTCTGTCAACTGAACCATGGCTGTCCCATGTTTGTTGAAAGATTGTATAAAGTAACTCACTGCCACTATTGGTGGCGAGTAATATATCTCATGCCTTTCATTAAGTCTCAAGGGCTGCAATGTATATGCATATTCTTTCAAAAATCTTCAGTACTCATCCACTTAAGGCACTTTTCTGAGTAGAAACAAATTTTTTGAAGCCCTTATGGGTTTGTTACCGTAGTGTAGACTAGCCATGAAATTACAGGTTTCAGTGCCTTGTCAAAGAGTTTATTATGGTTGAAACATAAGTGTAACTATTATTGGTATTTTCATGACTTTTTGCAGTTATAAAAATTGTACTTCCTGGGGTGCCTGGGTGGCTCAGTCAGTTAAGCAGCTGACTTTCAGTTTAGGGTCCTGGGATGGAGCCCCAAGTTGGGCTCTCTGCTCAGTCAGGAATCTGCTTCTCCCTATCCTGCCCCTCCCCTCCCCTGCCCATGCTTGTGCGTGCACACACACACACACACACTCTCTCTCTCTCTCTCTCTCTCTCTCATTCTCTCTGTCTAAAAAATAAATGAAATCTTTAAAAAAAAATAGCAATTGCTCACAGTAGAAAATTTTAGAAAAAAAATGACAAGGAAGAAAATAAACATAATTCATAAGCATAGCTAGAGAGAACAACTGTTAACTTCAGCTCCATTTTTCTCAACTATTTTCATATGTATGTAGAATTTTTAGATCCTGCTTATTCCTTAAGGTTATACCATGATTATTTCCTCCCACTTAACAAATATTATTTGAAAACATAATTTTCATGGTTTTAATATTCTAGCACGTGAAGATACCATAATTTACTCAATCATTTCTCTATTGGACTGTAAAGTTGTTTCTAATTTCTTTTTATGTGCGATGTTGTAGTGAGTATCTTTTCTAGGTAAATATTTGCTTGCATGTCTGATGATTTCTTTGGGATTAATCCTCAGAAATAGATTTGTCGAGTTAAAGGCATCAACTCTTTATATGGGATACCTGCTGTCATGTTGCTGTCCAGAAAACTTGGAATAATTTCTTTCCGGTAGTACTGAGACGTCTGCCTCTTCCAGGATTGTTGCCTCTTTTATGTCTTCGACAATTTCTTAGACTAAAAACTTCAGTTTCAACAATACGGCTAAATTTGTGTTTTAGGCTCACGCTTTCTAGGTAATATTTTTCCTTATTTTATGCTATTATTACAGTTGTCAGTACTTCATGCAACAGTGCTGTAATAGTCAGCTGTAGAAAAGAATGAGGAAAAACCTTCAACAAATAGATTTTCCAATGAGATTTTCTCTGGGTTGGCAAAGTCTCTCTGAATAGATACATCAGGTAGTCAACACAAACTTGATCTACGGCACAACGTAATATACTACACTAGCCCTCTGTTCTTGGCTAAGAGGGAAAGAAGACACAGACAGCCCTTTTACGGGTTGTCCCAGTGACATACTGAGTAACCTCATGTTACAGGAAAGAATTATTGCTTCCTTCAGGCTGTGGTTGTGGTGCTTCCCTTAGAGGAGAAAAATAGTTAAAAATGGAAGACCTTTCTCGTTGTTCCTCTGATATCCAGATACTTGGAGGGATGCTTTGATAGCAGGGAGGGGGAGGGGACGGGGGACAAGGCAGTGTCATTCCAACCCAGCTGCCGGCGATCTCGAATGCTCTGCGCGGCCTAGGCAGCCCTTGGCCCTCCGGCCTCCTCTAAGGTATAGGGATCTCAGCAAACACTGCTCAATCTGACCAAAATCAGTAAATGATCTGCACAGAAGTATTCGCCTTTATACATCCTTGTTCATCATGGACCATTTGAGCCAGTCAGATGGAGAGGGTCAAGCCTCACTCTGGTCATGTTGCCTCCGACTGTGGGTCCTTGTTGGTGCTGGTCGGGGGGTGGAGCAGTGCGCAGGCCCAGCAGGTCTTACGTCTGTTGCTCTCTGAGAAGTGGCCATGTCTGCAGTGTCTGTGCTTCCTGGTGACGAAGGTGGAACCAGACCCATCTCTGAATTCTTGTCTGGTTCCACCTTTGTTTATCTCCACCCTAGATCCCGCAGTGTGAATGAGGAAGCCTGGAGGTCCGTGTGCTGTGGTTGGCCCGCCCCCAGTGTCACGTGGAGGTCATCAGGGGCCAATCAGATCAGCAGTCACAGCAGAAGTGGGAGTCAGAAGGAACAACAGAGAGCCTTAAAAGTCTCACAAGAGGAAAGAACAGAATCTATGATCATAAGATCAGGGCCTGCGCTGAGGATGGACGGACAGCAATTTCGATGGTCTTTGCTTAGCAGTTTTGCAAGGTCAGGGTGCCTTGTGACTGAGGTTCCTTGGCGACATTTCATGACAGAGCAGGTCCTTGTGGAATTTTTTTGTTGAGCATCAACAAGTAATCTCAATTGTTAGACTATTGAGAGAGATTTCCTTCCAGTGAGCAGGGTCTGTCTTCTAGCCACTGATTGCCTGTGGCATCTGGGGCTTCAGTGATGACACTTTCTGTTTCTTCCCTCAGAAAATCATCATCTGGGTGTGCAGCTGCAGGGTCTTGTTTGTGAGTGAACAGCCTGCGTCTCCAAGGTCATTTTCTCTTCTGAACTGTACATACCCAGTGAAAAGTGCGGAGGAACCCAGGCGCCTTTAAGATGCTGGCTTGTCCAATTGAGACATAAAGATTTGGAGGCCAATTCTAACTTAACAACTTCTTGTGTAAATAACACTCAGTCATTAGAATTCTTTGAGGACAGACGATGGCCTTGGATGCGTCCTTGGAGACTTGGATACAAATGCATCTTCGTGGGCAGGACACAGAATATGCCAGCGCCTCTCGTGTGATGGCTCAGACTTCGAGAGCTGCGTAAAGGTGTTGCCTTGGGGTTCATGGGCCTCGCCCCAGAGGGTAGAGCAGCCTTGTCAGTGGGCACATCCCACTCCTCCGTGACTGATGTGCTGGCCCAGCAAGGGATTGAAGCCCTAGTCCCGTTCTGTGGCATGAGCCTGCACGCCGTGACTCAGGCCCAAAGGTTGGAATTGGCACGCGTGCCTCTCTCCTCCCCTGACATCCTCACTACCTTCCGTGAGCCACCCTGGTGTTTCCAGTACACCTTCGGGCTGCTCCCAGCCCTCTGCTTTGGGTCCTTACTCAGCCCTCAGTGCAGAAGCCTTCCAGCATGGTCCCTTCACCTGCTGTTTTCTTGTAATGACTTGGTCAGAGAATCTTCCCCTGGGATGCCTGGGTGGCTCAGTTGGTTAAGCCCCTGTCTTCAGCTCAGGTCATGATCCTGGAGTCCTGGGATTGAGTCCCGCATTGGGCTTCCCCTGCTTTGTGAGGAGTCTGCTTCTCCTTCTTCTCCCCCTGCTTTTGCTCTGTCAAATGAATAAATAAAATCTTAAACAAAACAAAACAAACAAAAAAACCCTTCCCTTTCCAAAACCCGTGATAACAGTGACGTCGTGGCAGAGGCAGCTAAAATTCATTGAGTGCTTACTGTCTGTCTAGCACTAGGGTTATCTCAGTCCTCCTGAGAGCCTCCTTACAAAAGGAAGTACTGCTTGTCTCCCTATTACCGAGGGACAAAGAGGACACAGGAGATTTCCACATACAGCTACAAATAAGGGGGCCAGGTTTGGAAGCCCCCCAAACCCTCCGTGGCGATGTCCAGCACTTAGTTGCATAGAAGGCTCCCTGTGGTTTGAACTGGAGCTTCCTTTTCCTCCCAAGCCCTCTGGTCTGCAGCTATGGCAAACATCCTGGCTCCAGCCTGCCACTGGACCTTTGCTTATGTTCTCCCCTTCAGAGAAATCTCACTTTGCTCTTGGTCCTCCCTTCTTGGCCTCTGGGAGGGGTGCCAAGATTGCCCAGTGCATGGAAATCACATGGAACATTTGACAGATGCAGAATCCCACGTCCCAGCCCTGGAGGTTCTGATCTGGCAGGCCTGGGGTGGGGACGGGTAACCGAGGTGAGCGTGAGGTCAGGAGGCACGGTGGAGTGCTGTATTCCTGGGTACTGGGCACACCCTGTCTGAATCATTGCTTTGCTTCTCTGTGCCCGGTTCAGATGGGGTAGGGACAGGGTCTTCTTTCCACTGTTTGTCTCCTTGCCTGGAATAGAGTAGGCAGCCAGTCAATAGGGCGCTTGAATCCTATTATCAATTTGTTGCCTCCTTCAGAGGCTTAGAAAGTGGTGCCTAAAGCACGTGACTGTGCAGAGAAGGCAGAAGGCTGTGAAACAGAATTTCTCTTCTAATCCGTAAAGAACTGAGCTGAGTAAGGGAAATGTTCATGCTGGCCCTGAGTTGTCCTGCACACCAGCCATTAGGACCTGAACTAGTCGTGAGGAGTGGATTCTGGGCTCAGCTGTGAACACCATGAGCCGATTATCTCTACCCTAGATCCCGCAGTGTGAATGAGGAAGCCTGGAGGTCCGTGTGCTGTGGTTGGCCCGCCCCCAGTGTCACGAGGAGGTCATCAGGGGCCAATCAGAGCAGCAATCACAGCAGAAGTGGGAGTCAGAAGGAACAACAGAGAGCCTTAAAAGTCTCACAAGAGGAAAGAACAGAATCTGTGATCATAAGAGCTGTCATTTATGAGGCACTTGTACCGTGTGTCTGGTGCTGACTGGGTATCGATATCAATACACAATTTTATTTCTTTTTAAAGATTTTATTTATTTATTTGACAGATAGCACAGGTAGGCAAAGCGGCAAGCAGAGAGAGAAGCAGTCTCCCCGCTGAGCAGGGAACCTGATGTGGGGCCCCATCCCAGGACTCTGGGATCATGACCTGAGCCGAAGGGAGATGCTTAACTGCCTGAGCCACCCAGGCGCCCCTAATACACGCACCTAGTTTTATCTAATCATCATCACAGTAACCCTCTGAGTTAAAAAACCATTCCCATTTCATTGGAGAATGGTCTGAAGGTCACTCCGTGCTGGTGAACCAGAGATTAGAGACGCCAGTGAAAGCGGTCAAGGGTATCAAATGGAGAAGCCTTGTGAGGGAGGGAGGGATGGTTGTCTTGCCTGTTTCCCTCTGTGCCCTACCCCTCTGTTTTGTTTTGTTATTATAAAAGTATTATGTATTAATGGTTACCAGCAACAAAATCTGCCAGCCGTGTATAAGGAGTAACATGAAAGCCAGAACTCTCTGCACCTGCTCCCACACCCTGTATCTGCTCCCCATACTGGGACCTTCTAAGGAGCTGCTTCTGTGTCAGGAAAAGGATCCTGGTGGAACCTGGTGGTGCTTCCCCCACCCCGGAGTGGGGAGGCGCGTCTGAACTAAGCATTAACCTCAGGACTGAGTCAGCCTGACAAAGGTACAGAGTGCATCGAGGATGTGGGAGGTAGAACTTCAGAGGACAGAAGGGTCCCCCACAGTTGCCGTTTTTATTGGAGGGCATATGTGGGGTCAGGTGTGAAAGAGACTCTGGAAGCTGAGCTCTCCCTTTCTCCACTCCTGTAGAACATCGTGTTCAGAAATGAAGGCCCTGAAGGGACAGCTTCTCCTCCAATGCGTGGGGGGTGGCCTAACCCCAGGAGCCTTCATTTCCCTGGGCACAAACATACATGGTACACGGGCCCCTTTTGTTGGGCTTGTTGTGTAGGTCATGTGTTTTTCCTAGCAGGTGGGTTGGTTAGAAGCTGGTAATGTGTACAGGAAAATTTCAGCCCGGTGGTGACCAAGAGTGGTTTCACATACTCAGAACTCTGGGCTTTTTTACCCTTTATCCTCTGACAGAGAAAAAGCCTGTTAGTAGAGATCAGGGCTTTATTCCTGATTCCTCCTGTATCTTAGGCAGTTAAGCTATGTTTCCTTAAGATGGACTAGGCTGTAGTGTTACCATGAGTGATGAGAAGTGAGTCTGAATTGTTCTGAGATTCAGAATGTTCTAACTAAAAGGGATCGTGTAGTCCAATTATTGTTAAAGATTTTAAAATTTAGTTTAGACAGCATGTGAGCTGGTGCGGGGGAGGGGTAGAGGGAGAGAAAATCTCAAGCAGACTCCACGTTGAGTGTGGAGTGACCTGAGCCGAAAACCCAGAGTCAGATGCTTAACCAAATGAGCCATCAAGGCGCCCCTAAACCCGCCCCCCCATTACAGAACCCTGCTCCCACCCAAATTCTAACATGCAAGCCCCAGTCTGTGAAACAGCCGAAGGGGGGAATGGTAGCCTGAGTCCCTGGGACAGTTAATGCAGAAGAAAGGCTCTGTGGCGTCTGTAGTCTGAAAACCACTGATTGAGTCTAATCCCTTTATTTCAGAGAGAACGAAAATTGAGGTTCTGAGTGTTAAAGTGACTCGTCCGAGGTGTACAGCTAGTTATTTGGGGGGTGTTGAGAAGATAAGATCTCGAGGTGTGGCCTTCCCAGAGGGAGACAGTCAGGCGACTTACTCTTCCTCCAGATACGACAGCAGCAAAGATAAAAATTTAGGTCATAATAGCAGTCACAGTACAGAATGTTTTCCGACTTGGCATAATGTTAGGAGCTCCTGCCCCTAGACGTTCCTTCCAGCCAGCTCCCTTGGTGGCCAGCCGGTAGCGGGTGACAGCAAGACTGGCCAGCGAGCACTGGGTTCTGGAGCAGGCACGGCTTACGATTCCACCCTGGGCAAGTGATTTCTCTCATTTTCTCATCTGACAAAAGGTGCGGACTTCCCGAACCTGCACTGAGGACCCAGTGAGCTATTGCACGTATCTCACGGGTGCAGGCACGGACTGGGTGCTGGACCTGTGGTGGTCGTGCCGCTGCCAGTTGAGCCCACAGTTGGAGTAGTAAGGATTCTTGTCTGGGCTGCTCTAGCATCTTCCTGCTCCCTTTCTGGTGCTCAGTGCCTCGTCCCTTGTCTCGGCATTGTGCCCTAGCGTTCACCTTGCTGAAATGGAATCGCGCCATCCTCCTCACTCAGCTGAGGTCAGTGGGATGATTCCCAAATGACCATTAATGATCTTTGTTGTTTTCATCATTTTTGTTGTTGTTCACTCCGTTCCCCAGCTCACTGACTCTTGTCCGCTCGGAGCAGTGTCCCTGGAATGTAGTTGGTGCTCAGTCAGTACTGTTCGATGTGAATGGTACAGTGGAGAGAGAGAAAGAATGGGGAACCCGTCTCTGGTCTGTCCCCCGGCGCCCCCACCACCCTTGAACTTACAATACCTTGTCACCAGTGAGCTCAGCCTGTGCCCAGCGCCCCCTCCCCGTGTCCTTACCTCTCACCGTCCTTACTCAGCTCGTTGGCACACTTCTGGATCTCTCCGTGCTGCTCTCTCTTCCAGTTGCCTTGGTGATGTTTCACGGGCGCCTAGTACTTCCCGACGTGGACGAGCGCTCACGACACGCTTAGACATGCCTTCTCTCATGGCTGAGACACCTTGTCCCACTCAGAGACCCCACTCTCAACTCCCAGCTGCCTGTGTCACTCGCCGTGAACTATTCGGGGGATTCAGAGTGGAGTGAATAAATGATTAGTAGAAGGATGTGCATACACCGCTCAGACAAACGCTTGTCTCTGTTGCCGTGATGTAATAGGCAGCGCTGTGATGGCCGAGGGCCATGAGAATGAGATGGCAGCCGGCAAGAGTTTATGGTGTTTCTGTAGTACTGGAGAGAGAGAGAGAGAGAGAGAGCGAGAGAGTGAGAGAGCGTGCCCACACATCCCTGTGGCGTGCTCAGAGCCTGTTTCTGAGATAACAGAGATACCAGACCTTGAGCTTTTTTTTAGCAGTAGCTTGGTGGCTGGAAATAGAAAATTAGTTTCTATAGCTAAAAAATACTCTTTTCTAACACTACCTGGAACAGTGGTTCTGAACGTGTGGTCCCAGGATCAAGAGCAGCAGCATCAGCAGGACTTCATCACAAATACTATTCTAGGGGTACCTAGGTGGCTCAGTCGTTAAGTGTCTGCCTTGGGCTCAGGTCGTGATCCCAGGGTCTTGGGATCGAGTCCCACTTTGGGCTCCTTGCTCTGTGGGAAGGCTGCTTCTTCTCCCACTCCCCCTGCTTGTGTTCCCTCTCTTGCTGGTGTATCAAAAAAACAAACAAACAAATAAATAAATAAATATATTTTTTTAAATTTACAAATTCTAGGGTCCCACCCCAGATTTTACTGGATCTTTGCAGTTGAGGGGGTGGTCTTTGAGTTTGGGGACCAGCAGTTTCAGCTACCCCCTCGCCCGAGTACTGATATGCCGAAGTCCAAGAGCCTCTGACCTTAAAACTGACTTCAGATTCATCACCTAGACTGTGGTTCTAATTAGGAAGGTGTTCTTGGGGTCTTGAGGTTGTAGCTCTGGATTCATCTTTATTCAGAGTCTGAGTATCCAGATAAGAAGTAGGTACATTGGGTTTGATATTCTTTAATCAAATAATACTGATAGTTTATGGATCGGAGGCAAAGAATTGACTAATTCCTTTTAAAATCAGAATATTAAAAATATTTACTGATAATAGAATACTATTTTGTTGCTGGTTTTCCATTTTTTTTTTTATTTTTTGAAGATGTGTTGTAGCTTCCATTAAGATGCAGTTTATGAATAGTAAATAACTATATATACCAATGATATTCTTCACTGACTTTGGATTTCTGTTTGGGATATTGGATTATTACCGAACTTTGAGTTTCAACAAACCTTTCTCTTTCTTAAAAGGATTTCATGGCATATTTATTGAGGTACTGAATAAAAATCATTCTAAAGCATTTTATTATGCACTGTAATCTTTGGAAATATTCTAGAAGTTGCCCCCCACCCCCCAAAAAAAGGTTAATCATCATGGCATAGCCACTAAAGGGTAATATTCAAATGGGATAGAAATCAGTCATTAGTTACAGGTAATTAATTAGATGAGTGAAAATTTGGGAGTTGAATACATGAAGGCCCTATCTATGATTTTCAGGATTTCCAGTGTGAAACAGAAGAACCTGGATTTTAAACCCTTAAAGAGTGACAGTTTGAGTAGATTTGAGGTGTCCGAGACTTAGTAAGACTAGAACATGTGAATGGACTTAGACTCCTAGTAGAAACTCTACAGTGAGTAGTCCTTTTAATATACTTCTTGCTATAAGTGTTCAGTTATCTAGCCTTTACCAAAATCTGTAACACTGGACAAATCTCTCTTGCTTTTCTGCACTTCAGTTCTTTGGGTTTTGATTTTTTGTTTTAATCTGTAAAATGATAGGTGTTGGGTTTAGATGAACAGTGCCTGTTTCACCTTCATTAAAGGAACAATCATTTTTACCTTTATGATGGAAATCAATATAAATAAGATATAAACTAAATTTTTTTGGCTAGATTTTACTACCCTAATAAAAATTCAGTATGCCTTTTAATAATCTTTCTTGTAATCTTTTCAGAATCTGTGTTTAGGAAAAGAAATATGGCAGATTAGTTCTTTTGAATTAATTATCTTTAATGTTAGTGTAGGGGCTTCCGGGTAGCTCAGTTAAGTTCCCGATTCTTGATTTCAGCTTAGGTCATGATCTCAGGGTTATGAGATAGAGCCCGGTGTTGGGCTCTGTACTGGGTATGGAACCTGCTTGAAACTCTCTCTCTCCCTCTGCACCCCCCCACCCCCAAAACAGAGTTAGTGTATGTTTCATAATATTTTTTGCTTTTATTTTTATTTTTTTTAAGATTTATTTATTTGAGTGAGAGGGAGTATCTGCGAGCAGGGGGAGGGACAGAGGAAGAGGGAGACAAGCAGACTCCCCACAGAGAAGGGAGCCTGATGGAGCTTGATCCCAGGACCCCAAGAGCAGGAGCTCAGCCAAAATGAAGAGTTCGATGCTTAAATGAGTGAGCCACCCAGGTGCCCTCCTGCCCTTTATTTGAGAGAGATTTTTAAAAAGATTTTATTTATTTATTTGACAGATAGAGATCACAAGTAGGTTGAGAGGCAGGCAGAGTGAAAGAGGAAGGGAAGTAGGCTCCCTGCCTCACAGAGAGCCTGACTCGGGGCTCGATCCCAGGACCCCGGGATCATGACCTGAGCTGAAGGCAGAGGCTTTAACCCACTGAGCCACCCAGGCGCCCCGAGATTTTTGTTGTTAAATAAGTATCATTGATTGGTTGGTAGAAACTTCTCTTGTATATTTCCTTATTAGGCATGTTGAAAATATTACTGCTTAGTTTGTGGAATTTATATAAACTGGGTCATTAACTGATATTTGCATTTGCACTTAGGTTTTTGTCTGTATTTTTGTATTTTTTGAAGTGAAAAGTATAACCTCATTAAATCTGAAATATTTTCTTACAGTGATCCATATGTGAAACTTTCATTGTATGTAGCGGATGAGAATAGAGAACTCGCTTTGGTACAGACAAAAACAATAAAAAAGGTAGGTGTCCATCTTTAATTAAACTTCATGTAAGTCATAATTTAATCCAATTGAATTAAGTACTCTGGCTCTGTAGAAATTTATATTTTATGTTTGGCAATTTTTTTATTGTAAGCATTTCCCAATATTAAATCTATAAATTTAACATAGAATAAGCTTTTCAGTAATAACCCAAAATGCCCATTCTGGCTTTTAGTTAAATGACTGTAAAAGCAATATTCTTAAATATTATTATAATTAACAATTTTTTTCCCTGCAAAGAATTCAGTAAGACAAGGAATTGTTCTTTTGGCTCGTTGTTTTTCATGAAATCATTTAAAGTAATTTAAAATACAGTTAATGAAATGGAGTGGCTTGCATAATTGCTAGACACAAAAGAAATGGTTTAACTTGAAGCAAATATTACCAAAGGAAGCAAAATATTTTTGCCTAGTTACATGAGAACAAATCAAAATAGTAATCAAACTCTATATTTACGTGTATCTATTTTCAAAATCTTCATTACATAAGTTCATTAAAGATTTTTCCATAATTCATCTATTAGCATGTTTCCATGTTTGTGTGTGTGTGTGTGTGTGTGTGTGTGTGAGAATCTAAGTCTTTACTCCGTATTTGGGGCATTTATTGAAGATGTGGGTTTTTTATCCAAAGTACTGTTTTTATCTGTGCTTCACTCTTCTCTATCAATTACTATTTTCCCGTCCCCTGGGCGGGGGTAGTCAGTCTAATACTTGCGTGATAAGCATTTCCTGGAGAACAGGATGGCTGTAAAAAATGCTAACTCTCCTGCCATTGTGCAGGCACCTGAGCTCCTTGAGCGGGTCATTCTGTGTAAGGAACAGCCATTGTTGCTCGTCCTCCTCCTGGCATTGTGAGTGGCATTAAAAATCTGTTTTGCAAAAAAAATCTGTTTTGCAAACAAGAGCCGTGTTTTGATTAGTGGGGAGGGCTCCGGGAAGCACAGAGGCCATTGTTCCCGGTGTCAGGCGCTGTCCCTGCTTCTGCCGGCAGCGAGCTGGGGGCCCCGCCTGGTGGGGCCGGCGCCCTGCAGCGCAGGCCAAGTGGAAGGGGGGCGCGGGCGGGGACCTGGGCGCCCGGACGCAGGCGGGAGCCGAGAACCACAGCCCCGGAGCCTGGACTGGAGTCGGGACTGAGGATACCGACATGGCTTTTGCTGCTCGGGGCGGGCCGCTGCCTCCCTCCTCTCCCGCCGAGCTGGGCTGCTCCGCCTCGCTCGCAGCCTCCCGGTTAGTATTTTTTAGTATTTCCGTGCTGCGCGCTCCGTTTGCATTCGGAACCGCTGTCCTCCTCCTGCCTCGTGGCCCGCCGCCTGGTCCTTCGCACGCGCAGGGGGCTCCCGTCGGTGCGCTCTACCCTCACCTGTCTTTTGCCTCTTGCCGGGTGCATTTCTGGGCGGCCCGCGCGCCGGCCTGCATGCGCCCCCGCAAGCCCCCGGTCCTGCCCTGCGTGTCCCGCTGTCTGCCTGGCACCTCTCCCTTCTCTCCTCTCCCCCACTCTCCGCCTCATTCCTTGGATCCCCGGGTCCATTCACCGCAGAAGTATGAAGCCCTGTCCTTTTCAGACGGGATTCCCTCTTGAGTTGTGGGTGGGCAACGTGCTGATTTTTTTTTTTTTTTTTTAATGCCAGTTCCCTGTAGCGTGAATTGTGTGTGTGTGTGTGTTGTTTCTAGGGTATATTTGTGTTCTTTGCTGCTCCGTGGACTCGGATGTTAAAGGAATTCAA
Organism: Mustela nigripes; assembly: GCF_022355385.1. Taxonomy (NCBI): domain Eukaryota; kingdom Metazoa; phylum Chordata; class Mammalia; order Carnivora; family Mustelidae; genus Mustela; species Mustela nigripes. The sequence goes on from NC_081564.1 coordinate 74,599,529, forward strand.
TTGATAAAAGCAAATATGGTTCAGATGAAAAAAATACCTGTAGCCTTCCATGAAGTGGTGATTTTTCAGTCTGTCTGTACATCGGATGTTTGAGAGATGTATTTATTTAAGAGTATTATGCCTGTCCATGCATAAACACGAATATATGTATTCTTGAACAGTATGTTTCATTTTAGTTTCAAAGGATGCTTGGCAGCCCATCTTTTGTTCATACTGAGGATAGAAGTACCTGTTTCGGGTCTATGAGCTAGATATGTAGATAGGTTGGTGTGGGGATGAGTGTGTGGATGGACAGAGGAAGGGGTAGAAGAGCTGAAGGACAGGCAGGTGCAGATTTTAAACACTAATTATTTGGGGGGAAAATCCACTTCTGAGTTATAACTGGCAGGTTTTTTTTTTTCCATGAACAATAATCTGATAGTATTGTTCTTACAAAATATTCTTCAGATTTCAGCGTTTATATAAATAGTGAATACTTTTGCTTTTCTGCCACCTGCTTCCTAACTCTCCAAAACAGATGTGTGGTAGGTCAAGAGAAATGAATTCATTTCATTCTTGATGAAATAATCATACGAACATAAATTTCTTAAAGAATTACTTCGTATTTTTCATGGTGGTGGCTCTAGGTAGGTCCCTGACATTATTCCCTCTGGTTGATAGCATGCAGTGTATTTTTTTTTTTATTACTTGTGAATTATCTTTTTAATAAATACATCCCTTCCTGTCTAGTTTGGTTATAGAATAGTCTCAAATAATTGACTAAATGCTTTTTATGGCCATTTTAAATATCTCTTAGCTTTATTTTTTATCACACAAAAAAACGTTCAAGCAAATACGTGGATTGCATTGTCTTAGTAACTGTTGGTGTTTCAAAGACTGGAAAAGATATTACAAGATCATTTCTCTTTCAGACGCTGAACCCAAAGTGGAATGAAGAATTTTATTTTAGAGTAAGTTTTTCATTTTTTGGGAGGGGGGTAATAATTGTTACTGATAACTAGGGTGGTACCACAATAGATTCATACTGAGTAGAAGCTGTTAAATTTTTATGTGAAGTTCTTTTGAGAAACGGCTGTGTAGCCATATCCTTTTTGGCCTAAATTTTTCAGAGACTGCCTGGTAGTAGCAAAATCTGGACTTGTTTCATTTGGAGGTGTTTCAGAGAAATATTAAAAAAAATTACCTACCATATTTTAGCTTTTCTACTTAAATTTTTCTTTAAAAATAAGGTAAAATATAATTAAAACAATAGCTTAACTATTTCTCTGAGACATGGGATATGAATGATTTTAGAGGTAAAATAAAGCAACAGAGGCCACGTGGTTAAAAAGAAGCCCAACAGTCACCAGTTGGGTTCGAGTTAGGAAGGAAGAGTTTTGTAATTCAAACCTGTAATGTGTGTGTACAAGTGTCCTATAAAACTATTTCTGGACTTTAAATGTCACTGAAATAAGTAAAATTTCATCAACCTTGTGAGTTTAACGCCTAGAAGAGCTATATGTAAAAATGACAGTTGTGTGAATTAATGGATATTACTGTTCAAGGAGTTCTTGTGGTGGTTGCTATATTTTTGGGTACTAAAATTTGGGAAATACTACAGTGCTTATCTGTTGGAGAGAAAGGGACCCCCCCCCTTCAGAATGAATATATTTTGCTTGCACAGCTGTGATACTAATCACTTTTTCACTTCCAGAAGTGCCCCAGATGAAATCTTCAGATTGGTCTAGATTCCCAAAGATCAATACTACCATTAGACCCATTACAGTTGGTCCCGATTTCTTCCATTCAGTTGCAATAGTATTTTATGTGTTCCAACCTCGGGTCACTATCTGCAACACGTGTTTTTTTCTCTTAGTGTTCAGATCTGAAATACAGTATTGATATTTTAATACTTGGTGGATCTTATGTATAGCCCTTACCTACCAGATGCATTTTAAATTACTCTGTGAAGCCCTGAAACGCTAATGGGCTCATGGGGGCAGAAGGATGTTATTGGCCCTTAGTTAAGTCTCAGACACAGCTTTCCACTTGTAAAACTCTAAAAGCCTTAGACTCCTTTCAGTTTAACATCTGGGCCACATTTATGTAAATTTTAGTACATCCAAGATTTTGTCAGTTTACCTTGGCTTCAGCAGTTTGTAAACTCTGTTTTTCTTAGGTTTTAAAAAAGGGGGGGAGGGGCTTTGTTTTATTCATTGCACAAATCTGAACTGAGTGCCCACTGTGTGCGGCTCCGGTTGGGGTCTGTGTGGGGTGCCTTGATCAGCACAACCTTCCTGGAACTTTGGACAGATACGAGCTAGCCCCGCCCCCTCCCCCCATCTCCGTGCTCTGTCACTAAGAGGAGGGCAGCCTGGTGCCAGAAGCCCATGATGCTCTCCGTGCTCAACTGTCCAACTTTATTTTGTTTCACTTTATGCAGTGGAACAGTCCAGACTCCCATCACAGTAGACCTGAGTCCCATCTCTGGCTCTACCCCTTCCCACCTTTGTGATCTTGGAACTCTGCCTGAAGACAGACATCTGCTGTGGGTTCCTTCTCTCTCATGAAGGAGAGACAAGTCCTCACTGGAGAGGGTTGTTTCCATGTGACATTGTCATTCAGAAAGCTTACTGCCATGTGTCCCATGTGGTTGGGACTTAGTAAATGATAACTGAGTGATTCCTGACATTTTGGTAAAAAGCTAGGAAGAAGCAGAAGGACACTGAAAGGCCCTGGAAACTCCGACCCCACAGTTGCTGGACGTGGGAACATCTTTGATTTCTTCGTTCTCTCTAATTTCAGAGTGTGGACTCTGGGGACAAGCAGGTCAGACCTGCTTGGGGGTGGGGTCCCAGTTGCCCTTTATACTGCTCATGGGCTTCTGGGTGGTTCCTTCACCCTCAGAGTCCCAGCTCCCCATTTGCAAAACTGGGATGACAATCATACACCATAGGTCGCTGTCAGGATTAGGTGAGGTCATGTGTTTTTGATACTTAATAAGGAGATAGTATCCCCCAGAGGAGCGGACAGTAGTAAGCAGCTCCTTTTACTCTTCCTTTCATTTGTGTCCCAGGCCGTCTCATCATAATGATGGGCCTGAGAGATTTCCTCAGGCACGGACCTTTGTGAAGATGTCCCTTGGTCTCCATCCCTGTCGTAGGGGAGATTTAGGAACTCTCCAAAGCTATTTGAAATTTTCTTTGCAGCTGAAAGCATCTTATTCTTCTAATAATGCCTAAATATTAGGCATAGAATAATCTAGAAATCATAGCAGAAAATGTGATTTGGTGGATACAGGATTACTGGAAGAGTAGCAGGTTAATTATTTAGATGACACGAATGATCTGAGTACATTATAAAGCATTTCATTCTGTGTCTCTTATTTTATCCTTTGAATTATTTCTGCCCATTTTTGAAAATACTATTTTTGTCCCCTTTATAGGTAAACCCGTCTAATCACAGACTCCTGTTTGAAGTATTTGATGAAAACAGATTGGTAAGTGGGTCCCAGTTCTTGATTTTTGCTTCATTTTTTAAAAACTGGATTTTAAAGCAGCAGTTTTGAGAACTCTGTTACCTGTGTTACACTCCTGCAGTACATAGCTTCCCCGGCACCCTGAGACTCTCTTTGTCCTAATGCTGTTTCATAATTCTAACAGATACATTTGTATGGCTAGGACAGAAGATTTATTTGTACATGTGTATGTTTTCATCATAGTCAGTATTAGTGAAAATCACACTAGCGATACATCAAACCCTACGCCCCTGCTCTTACGTCTGGCATGTAGCGGTAGGCACACCTTTAAAGAGGCCATCACTAATACAAACCTTAAATATAAGCCAGACTATAGCCCTTTCACCCATTCAGTCGTGAATCTATGGTGATTCTCTTTGGGAAAACAGAAATGTAATTAACAGTATATGGCAAAAAGGGAATCTATATTTAGCAGGCAAAATTAAGCTGCATTTTAAAAATGGTACTTTCTCAAGGGAAGTATGTGGAAAGTACCTTTCAAGAACCAAAGATATGCCTGAGGCATAAAAGTCACAGAAATACACACACACACACACACACACACACACACACACAGAGAGATATGTAAAAAGTGGACATGTTACATCTGTCTCTGTAATGCATATAACTAAGATTTCATTTTTAAAATGGAATTTCAGCATCACATGTGGCTTTAAAGCATTTTGGCAGAATCCGCTAACTAGAGTGTATTCGTCAGGCACCCACAAACCCAAGTGTTCGGCTATGAATATGAGCGTTACTTTGTCCTGTGTAAGCCTTTAAGGAACTCTCAGACGTGGTGTTAGAACTCCAAGTTGTCTGTTATTAGTTGCATTCAGATTTACTTTTCGTGAAACTTGTGTATATTTCTTGGTTAAAAGGAGTATTCTTATGAAAAAAGAAAAAAAGAGAAATAGACAAAACATAAAATAGACTCTTAATTATAGAGAACAAACAGGGTTGCTGGAGGGGAGGGGGCAGGGGAGGGGCTCGATGGGGGCTGGGGATTAAGGAGGGCGCTTGATGAGTGTTACATGTAAGTGATGAATCCCTGAATTCTGCACCTGACAGTAATATTCTCCTGCCTGTTAACTTACTAGAACTTAAATAAAATCTGGAAACAAAAAAAAAGGAGTATTCTTACAAACCCTTCTTGCTGCTGATTTCAGCTGAAACTCCTGTCTTTTGAGTAGCTTAAATCTAATATAATATTTTTGAAGGAACCTTATGGTACATCTCATTTAACTTCCTGTCCTTGCCCATGAGACAGGTGGGGTCTAGAGCCTTTACATAATTTAAACACAGCAGCCAGTGGTAACAGCACAGTGGAATCTGCTATTCTCCTAAGTCCTCAGGCCAGGGGTAGTGAATAACCAGGCCTTTTATGCTTATTATGGAACTCGGGAGTGTAGTTAATCTCCTGGGCTGGGTATTACTCTCCAGAATGGAAAGCCAGCAGATTCTGGCCTACTGTACCAATGCCTTTTCTGTTAAAATATTCGGGGCCTTGGTGGCTTTACATTGAACTCTGCATTTTTGTACCTTGGGTGATGAGTATTACCAAATAACTAAATCACTTCTGCTGTGTGTATGAAGTTATTTTCTTGTTAAATTGAACGAGAGTCTGATGGGGGTGCAGTGCCTAGCACTCCATCTCTTCTCCAGCAAATACTGAACCCGGCAATCTTAACCTCAGTAGAAGTCAGTCCCTAAAGACCTATCAGGTACACCTTCAGACCAATCCTGATTCTCTCATTTATTGACGATAGCAACAGGTTTTCAAGGTGAAGAGAGGTTCAGATTTAAGGGGAAAATGCCTCTGGTCAGATGTGTTGTAATTCATTATTTAATTTTCTTTTTACTAAGAGAAATTTGCTGTTTTAAAAAAAAAAAAAAATCTTTTTCCATTTTCATTACTGAAACCGTGGCTACTGTTGAGATGACCTCACCATGGAACCCAGACTAGAATTCCAAACCCAAAAGGGCTTCGACTGCAGACATAAGAAATCATGTGTGAGTGAATACACACTTCATCTGAAACATTGTGTTTTATGATACTAATAGGTAGCTTTGTCCCAGGTTACTTGCAGAGTTGGTGTGCGCCACCCCCCCACCACCACACTGAACACCCGCGGTGTTTGTTGCTGGATCAGGTCGTCATCCAGCTAGATGGTACACTACTATAGTGGTCCTTTGCAGTTCGAGCATGTCCACGTTCTAGCTTCCATTTCTCTCGTGGAGATCAGTTTTGGCATTTAACCCACAGGCCTTTGGAAAACAGGTTTGCACGAATGTAAACACGGGGTTAATCCTCCACACCCTCATTCTAGAGCTGTTGACAAAGTCATGCTTTGTGGATTTTAAAATAAACTTTTTGTCACTCTCTGCAGCTTTTGGTATTTTCCCCTCCCATTTTCTTTTTTTTTTTTTAACTCCCTCCTAAATACACTTCTTTGTTAAATCACTGATGTTTCTGGATCATGGAAAATAGTAAGCTTGAAGCCCACAGAATATATCCAACTTGACTACAGATCTGATGACAGGTCTTTGAATGTGGACCTTTATTACTTGGGTCCTTTTTTGGCCCTTCACAAAAATGGTAAGATTCCATGCTTGTGATAATATTGCTGACTCTCGCTGGAAAACAGTCAGCTCTGGGCAGCCTTCTTCCTGTATGGTATTTAAGTTAACTCACTATGAAAACCACATCACACCCTTCCTCAATTTTCCTTCCTTTTTTGGTGGGGATTTGGGGGGAGGGTTCTCCTGTCTGGCATATAGGAGACAATGTTTTCCCCAGCTGGGCTCCTTTTCTCTGGGACTTACATGTCTGACAGTCCTCTTATGAGTGAGATCGCCACACACACACACACACACACACACACACACACCCATTAAATGAAAAATACAGTAGTAGGAGGCAGACAGCTAACTGATGGTGTTGTAAGTTGTGCCTCCCTCCACTTAGCTATTTTGTTCCTTGTAGATCATGGTCTAATTATTTAGCATTAAAGGGGCACTCATTCTGTGGGGTGTGTAATCATATTTATAGTACCTTTTATTAGTTTGCATTCCGTCGTGGTAGTGTGGTGATATCATAAATAACAGAGAAACATAATATCCGATGCTTGTGAAAGGATTTTCTTACAGCCAGAGCATTTTTCCTTGTCCTTCGGTTTGCTAGGGGAGGTGGGGGAAATATGGTGTGTGCTCATGTGTTCAGTGCCCAGTGCCCGGTATTGGTTAGGGAGTCCGAGTGCTCTGCCTTTTCGGAAAGAACTGTCCCGTGAATTTGATGCCGTCTAGATTTATAGCGGCATGGCTTGGGCTGTGTTTGCTGCCTTAGTCAGCTGTGAGAGCTCCCTGCTGGGGCCACTCCTGTCTGATGGAAAAGCAGCAGCTGGGAAGGTGCTGTTTCAGGCTCTTGCTGTTTAAAAAAAAAAAAAAAAATGAGAGCGAGAGAGGGGGGAAAACTCCAGTAAGTCCACAAGCTGGCATTGGAGGGGGAGACCGTGGTCATGTGGTTCTGGCCATCCTACCCTCTGTCACAGTGCGGATGAGAGCTTTTTGCTCTTATCCAATCATGCCTGGAATGCCGCTTGCCACTTGGGTTATTTCTGCTATCTGTCGCTCTTGGTGCCGCAGTGCTAACGGTTTGGCAGATGGGACACTTTTTCTTGGAGTTTGTGTCTTCGGTTTTTGACTTCTGGCAGCGCCGGGCGTGTTGTTGCCGCTCGCCCTCTCCCTCCCTGCCCGCCTGGGCACCATGGCCCATCGGCTTCGGTTTCATTTTGGCTCGGGGCGCAGCAACACGGCCCCCGAGTCCGAGATCCTAGACCAGGAGAGGGAAGACGACTTTTTCATGGCATTCCACACGCTGCCGCGGAGGAGCGGCCCGCACCCCTGCGCCCAGCACGGCGCGGAGGCCGGCGGGGGCCTGCGGGAGGCGGTGGGTGCGCTCAAGCGCAGCACGTCCATGTTCATCCCGCAGCTCCTGGGCCCGCTCGACGCGCGGCCCACCCGCAGCTCGTCCGTGCAGATCTCGCTGCAGCGCAAGGCGGCCGACGGAGCCCCTGACCCTGGCGTGCCGCCCGAGGGCCCGGACGGCGATGCGGGCTCGGCGTCTCGTGCCAGTGGCCTGGAGCCCCCGGAACCCGAGACCCCCGGGAGTTCGCCCCCAAGGGCGGCCCGGGCTCCGGGCCCGCAGCTCAACGGCACGTGCGGCCGCCGAGCGCCTGGCTCCCCCGCCTGCGATGGCCGCGAGGAGGCTGAGCCGAGGGCCCTGCGGGGCCCCGAGGGGGGCGGGGGGCTGCGGATCCAGCACCGCGCCTCCAGCGCCGATGTGCGCCAGGTGAGGCTGACGCCCTTCGGGGCTGATGGCCAGAACAGCCCTTTGGCGCGGGAGCCCAGGCGCTGGTCCCTGCAGCACGTTCCGGATGCTTCTGGAAGCTCCGGGAAGCGCTGCTTCGTCTTCCAGTTGCAGCAGCCGCAACCAGGCGCTCCGGGGCCGGGCGGGGACTTCAACTTCGGTTTCACCGGCACCAAGGGGGACAGGCTGGTGAGGTACCCCCGCATCCGGCTGGAGAGGAGCACCTCGTACCCCACGCAGCCCCGTGCTGAGCGCGGGAGCCCCACGGAAGAGCGGGGCCACCCGGAGACGCCGCCTCGGGGCCGCAGGGGGGCTCCCGAAATCCACAGGACGAACTCGGTGGAAAGGACGCCACAGGGGCAGGGCTGCACGTTCAAGATCAGGCAAGATCAAAATGCCGGGCAGCAGCACTTCAGAATTCTCGTGACCCGCGGGCCGGACGAAGCCCCCCAGAATCCCGAGGAAAGTAACGCCAGCAGCCCTGGGTCCGTGGTGGCTGGCGCCCCGGTAAGTTGGCTGCGTTTGCGTGTGAGCGCCGGCTCCGAGGGGACTCAGTCAAGCCCAGAAAGCTGCTCCTGCAGGCTAATTAAAACAAACTTCATCCTCCTCCTCTCTGGGAATTTCCCTGCTTCGGGCCATTGTAACAAGGTCTGGCTGAGTTGTGGGGCCATGATTTGTAGCCCGGTCTTTTGTAGAAGCCCATAAAACTGTTAGTCTTTAAGAAGACACCGTGTGTTTAGATCCTAAAAGTCAAATAAGTGTTTTGAAGAGCGATGTGATCCCTGCCCCCTCCTTGCCCCTTTCTGAATAAAAGAATTTTTAAAAACTTACTACTTTAAATGAATCTGCGCATGCCCCAACTTGTTGCCCTTCGAAATTCATTTAAAAACTGCTTGCATGTGTAGCCTGTGATACTGTTTCATTTAAAAATAACCAGTTCTCCTAAAGGTGAGACAATGTCACAAACTTGAGTCTAGTCTCTGAACAATTAAGTGTGCAGAAAGTTTGATCAGTTCTTCCTAATGGCCTTTTTTGCTTTGGAGGGTTGGCCCTTGTTATATAATTTATTGTCTTTGGGCTTTTGCCCCATTAAGTAATACTGAGCAAGAGTAGTCATGCTTGTGGGGACTTGTTCATGATGAGATTTCGGAGGTCATGCAACCTAACACGGGCCACTTGAATATCTAACCTGGAGGTTGTATATAGAATAGTAAGTGTCCTGTCTCCAGCTGTGGAATCAGGCACCCTAAAGACAGATTTGGTCTTTCTTTCCTCCTGTGTTCTTACTCTCTCCCTTTGGTGAACGGGAGTACAGAAAGACAGCTGCTAATTTTACTAAGCAAATGATGACTCTGCAGCTTTCATGGTTTACAGTGGGATAAAAAGTTTTACCAGTTAACTTTCTTTTACCTAGTAATTACCATTCACTGAGTGCTGTCTAAACAGCTGACTCCTTATATTTTGAATTGGATTCCTCCCTCCCCCGCCTGCCCTGGATTTATTTGGTGACCTGTTTGATGATAAGATCGTGAAATATCGAGGCAACTTTCTGTTTGGGTTTTGGCTGTGTGCTGTGACTTTTCAAAGTGGATGACTGAGTATTACTGTGGAATTGGATCGTCTTTTATTGCCATGTGTTGAGAAATGTTTTTGGCTTACCACACGGCTCCATCATTGGTTTGCACCATTTGGAAGGTGTATTCAGATGCTCTGTGCAAATACAATTTTTCTTGGAGTTCTGTAAATGTTTCTTCTGCTTTCATTTCCATTCATCCTTTTATTATCTCTAACCCTTTTGTTAGGAAATGTCTGAGTGCTTTGTCTTGATTCTGAACCAGTATCATTTTTATATAATAGTACAAATTTCAGTAGCATTTTGATATCATAATAGTTCTGACCTTCACCCGAAGACAGTACATCACAACAGTTGTAGGCTTCACTGGGCAAGACAATTTCTTGTTGAACTTGGAGTACCTGCCAGTGGAAGTTTCATAAACAAAATGCCTTCCTAAAGGTTTGGTAACTACTCAGTGATATTACCAAAAACTGAAGTCATTTTGCAGTTCTGTGTCACAGACAGATGGGTTTATATAATTGAAGTCTCATTTGGCTTGAGATTTCTAATGCAATTAAGAAACAAATAGGATAACGAAAACTGATGTGTACTTAGATACAAGGGCTATTCTCTCTTGAAAGGACTGTGAGAGCCGAAAACATTTCTTTCCATTTTGGAAATTTAATGTCCAGAATAAAGAGCCTTTCTTGAAAATAGGTTCTCTGGTGCAAATTTCATAGGTGTAGTTCTCAACATGTGAATTTTTATACACCTGTGTATTTTTGTTCATAGACATAAATTTGTTGGTAAACAGCTTTTTTTTTTTTTTAAAGCAATAACTTTTTTTCTTTAAGAGGCAGAACTGAAACTCGTCACATCACAAAAACCGACTGCTCCATTCAACACTTTTCAAAGGGGCAGGGGTGTCAAGTCTAGGCAGCAGCTGCCCTGGCCTTATTTATCTTGAGGGAAAACATTCACTGGGGCGTCTCCAGTCTGGCTGCCACCAGGCTTTTTTGATGGTTCACATGTCTGCTGCTTTGGTCAGAAGGGTACATGAAAATTTAACTAAAATCTTTTGCAGCCTGGTTTCTAAATGCCATCAGAAACCTTTCTTGATTGGGCAAACCACTCAGACTTCCTTTACAAATGTGCGCCTGTTTCACATCTATCTTCTGCCTTGGACCTTATTACGGGGTTACCCTTTAGAGTAGTTTTCTGTGTTTCTGTCTCCCAGACATCCTGCCATGAATAAATCTCAGATGCAATGTGACTTCAGAAAAAAAAAAAAAAAGTCGACCAGCTAGATTCCTGGGCAGGAGGACATGGAAACCTCCTTTGGTGATGCTTTTCCATCTGGTCTGGCCTCCCATTCAGGGAAGTAGAATTGGTTCTTGTGGTCATCCGCTGGGATATTTCAGAGGACTTTAGAAATGAGCAGTTCCGGGGCACCTGAGTGGCTCAGTGGGTTAAAGCCTCTGCCTTCGGCTCAGGTCCTGATCCCAGGGTCCTGGGATCGAGCCCCGCGTCGCGCTCTCTGCTCTGTGGGGAGCCTGCTTCCTCCTCTCCCTCTCTGCCTGCCTCTCTGCCTACTTGTGATCTCTGTCAAATAAATAAATAAAATCTTTAAAAAAAAAAAAAAGAAAGAAATGAGCAGTTCCATTTGTGGTGTTATGGCCAGCCATTTAGTGAATGCCTTTTTTTCTGAGTTTTTGAGGTATCTGGTTTGGCTATGGACTGCTTCACTGTATTTGAGTTTTTCTCTTGAAGTCAGATCCCTCTTTCCCAGCCTCAGTGCCCCCTTGAAAACAGTCCCAGGCATAACCACTGCTAGGTTCTGTACTGTACAAGCTGAGTTTTCGTATCCCGTTAATGTTACCAAGTGTTGCAGGTCCACTGTGTATATAACATTACACTGGGTAGTTGGACGGTTTTCTGGCACTGTCTTCAGCTGCTGGCTAACAGGGTTTGTAATGTAAGCGGGGGAGGGAGGTGGGTGCAGGCAAAAACAGGTCGTCACCGACCCACCACATAGACCAGTGGGGAAGGGAGTATTTCTCCTTTCCTTCCAGCCTGGGTCCTCTGCATTTTCTCTGTGCCCTCTCAGTGGACATCAGTTTTGCAGAAGTAGAGGAATCATCTCTTGGGATTAAAAATTCATCTTATCAGACAACAAAAGAATACCCAAACTGTTTATATTTGGAGGGCATTTTAATTTGAATCTCTTTTAGAGATGATGATTTTACTGTACGGAAAAACTTTGACACCAGTACTAACTGGTGTCACTTTTTTACCCTAAAAAACAACTCTCTGAATATATGTATAAACCACCCCTTTGTTTTAAAAAAAAAACCACACTAGCAGCAGTGTGATGAGTAAGAAAAAAGCTGCTCTTTCTTTCATTCACCGGGCTGGATTCTATAAACATTTTTTTCCCCTTGAATATAGTAATATTGGGGTCTTTTGAGAATACTCCAATGCTATGTAACAAAATTTCAGCTATTCTCATGGATACTTTGATTCGACGTCCCTCAGGGTTGACAATGACAGGAGTTTTTACAGAGTCTCTCTAGTACTTCAGCACTTGAAGTGCTGTTTCCCTTAGTCCTTGTAACTAACATCTGGTGGGAAGGCGTTGCCTCACTCAGCCTTCCTTGCTATCCTGAAAAATACTGCTGTTTTTTAATTTCTGATGAAATTGTCATTGGATGTGGGAACTAGCATATTCTATCACTTGGTATGTGCGTAATGGGAATTAAAAAAATATCTTTGAACAATTTAAAAGTCTGTGTAGCTAAAAAGTAGTTAAATGCTTCCAGTGATGTGGCATTTTTGCTGAAATTTTTGGAGATGGTACCTCCTGTTGGTGCTTTGCAGTGTAACAGAGAGAAGGGGGCAGCTTTGGAGACGCCCATGGGCAGCTTGCCAATTTACTGTGGGGAGCTAGAAGCCTTCTCTGTGATTACTCTTCTGTGAAAAATGAGGATAAAAATGTCCAGCTCCCTGGTTTTTGGTGAGGTTTAAATGAGGGAGGATATGTGGAAGTACCTGGTTGAGGTTAATGTTGGATTTGGTTTTCCTTCTTAACCAAATAGTCATAGTATACAAATCTTTCTTCCAGGAAGGTAATCAGGTTAACTCTGAACAATCAGGTTCGCATCAGCATCAGACATAGCAAGGATTTAAGGCATACCTGGAAATACTTAATAAATAGCTTTGATATTCTTGAGTCATGTCATCTATCCTAAGTCTGGCTGTTGGATAATCAGCATCACAAATACTACCACCACCTGTGGTGATGGGTCCCTAAAAAGACTCCAGTTCATTGGTGAATTATGGACTGCAGAAAGGGATCTTTAATTGCATCCGCTGTAGTGTATTTTCAAACTTTGAAACATCTGTTTCACACTTCATATTTTTGCCATATCATTTTGCTTTAACATTTCCATTGGTTACATTTTTTTCCTTACAGGTTGAGGCTCACAAGCAGCAATCTATTATCTGTACAACATCTCCAGGTTGTATGATTTGCAAATGAGGGTAGTGTTCAGGCCTTATCAGATTCTGCCTTTTGGAGGGTTTTCATAAATGCTGCAGCTGCTGCTCTTGGCTAAGTCTGGAGCCAGAGTTCCTAGGAATTGAAATTAATCCATAATTTTGTGACACATGTTAAGAAGAAAGTTGTTATCGCTACATAATAATTCATAATACCAGAAGAAATTGAATTCTCTTAAACTTTAGTAAATGTTGGGTGTCTGTATAGTTGATTCAACACTTAAATAAACAGAATAGATTAAAAGAACAGGGAGTTAAGGCAGGCACTTAAAGGAGCAGATACAAAGTATCTGAACACTAGGTGTAGGGACCACAGGCAGTCTGAAGCAGAGGTTTTTGTTTGTATAATTGATGGTTTAGAACTGAGTCCAATCTAAATGTTAATGTATTGTACAACTTGAGATAACGAGGCACATCTTTAATAAAAATAAGCACATACTATTGCTGAGCACTATTACTGCCCTTAAGTATTTTGACCAGCCCCCCACCCCCAGCTCTTAAAGATAGTACCAGGACATTGCTGTAATGAGGAAAATGCAGGAAATGCACAGGGTTGAAACTATTGATCAGATGCACAAATACCAGAGTATCTTAAGTTTCCACTGTAATTGCCAAAAGAAGTTAGGGAAGCCTAGTCCCATCTAGTGGCTATTGAGAAGTTTAGTATCCTGTCTTGGGTCATTCACTTCCTTGATTCATACCAGGCAGCGTAGTAGAATAGAATTCATGCGCCGCCCAAGAGAGAACACCAAGACCATCTGCCTGCTGCGTACACCCAGCCCCAGCTCAAAGATTAAAAGGGCCTAAAAGGATAGAGTGTTGAAAACATTAGTTCTAAAATTTCAGGAAGTCTGTGGGTTTTTTTGTTTGTTTTTGTTTTCCCCGGGCAAATGGAGGTCATCGATTTTTAGCTTGACTCCTTAGGCATTATGGGTGAATAACGTTCTCAATGGATGTTAGTTTTTAAACCTTGTTTATTCTGCTCCCAGCTTATTTGGGCGAACTGGAATACAGAGGACTATAAAAGAACAAGCGAAACAGGTGGCCTGAAAGGAAGTGGTTGATGTCCTGGCCGGTTTTGTGTTGTCCTGAGTTGACACTTCGGTGGTCTCTAGGCATCACCACGTTGTAACAGGAAGTTGAGCTTTCAGTATGGAGGATGGAGAGATTGAATTTCAAGAAGCCTGCTTTTTATACCCTGATCGTTTTAGAACCATGGGCTGTTGTCATACTTGGGAACAGAATGCCTAATGTGAAGGGAGTGGTCCTGAAATGAAATCAAAGTGTCAGAAATTGAGTTGGAAGGGGTCCTCTCTGCTTCAGATGGGCTGTGATCTCTATACCTTGTTCAGATACTTTGTATCTGCTCCTTTAAGTGCCTGCCTTAACTCCCTGTTCTTTGAAATCATTCTGTGTTTATTTTAGTGTTAAGTATTGTGCTAAATTTTGCTTAACAGTTAAGCAGAGAGGGAATGACCCCAGGGAGAAGAAACCAGCATTCCCCCCCTAGCAGATCTGCCCCTGGATTTTACACAGCCTTCTCTTGTGACTTAATTTTTATAAACGGGAGTGGGGAGTGAATCACGGGGCTTTTACACCCTGCATATAGTAACTCGGAGGAGTCTTCTTGCAACCTGTGCTCTTTCTTCCCATTGCTCACCTCTTGGGGTGGGGGGGAGTGTGTGGCTAGGACAGGGTAGGGATGGTACGAGGCGTATTACGTATTTGGTGATTCAGATAGTTTGATAGACACATGGTTTCTCTTTCTTACTCTCTTGAAGTCAGTCTAGAACTGATAGACCTTTAAAATATATTTAATGGCCCACATGTCATAACTCATTTCCTTGATTTTTTAAAGCTTCATAATCAATTGTATTTCTTGACCATTTTTTTTTCATACTCTCTCAAAATACACAATTAGATATTTGACTCTTGAGGGAGAAAAAAAGAACTGCTTTGTCCAGGTTTTTGGGGTTGAACAGAAAAGTTGAGTTGGAGCAGAAATATGGAAATGTGTCTGTCGAGCTCCAGCCGAGAAGCCCAGCACTTCTCCGAGCAGGGAACTTCTGGCTAAGAGTTTATTGCTCAACACACACCTCTCTCTAACTCTCCCGAGGAGTCCGGCCAGGTTGACCACTTCACACCAACAGCACAGCTCCACGGTTCTTCTGTATTCTGCTTGCGAGCAGAAATGCCTTCATCTTAGGATCAGTTCAGTATTTACGTACTTACTGTGTTTTACACCTGAAAAAGATACTAAGTTGTAATAAAACTCCAAACTTTTGATGCAGCTTTAGTATTTAAGTGGATCTTAGGGTAATAGAAACCATGTTTTTTTTTTAAATCCTGGTATAATATTCTACATTCTGCTAATTCAAATTAGTATGCATTATTAGGGTGCCTAGTTAATATTGTAGAGTAAAGGACAAAGCAGTAAAAACATTTTTATATAAACACAGTGTGCCTGAGAGCCTACCTCCATCCTCTGTTCAAATTATATTAGCAAGAGATATTCCTGTATTTTGTAATATGGCATTGTTCTCTCGCTAATGTATGCAGGAGTCCTTTTTATTTTTACTTATTTTTTTTAAAGATTTTATTTATTTATTAGAAAGATCACAGGCAGGCCAGTGGCAGAGGGAGAGGGAGAAGCAGGCTCCGAGCTGAGCAGGGAGCCCGATGTGGGGCTTGATTACAGGATTCTGGGATCATATCTTAGTGAAAGGCAGATGCTTAACCAGCTGAGCCACCTAGGCGCCCCACAGGAGTCTTTTTAAAATTCTATATGCATAAACTTACAGACTGTGAGAACTGCCGGACCAGTTCCTTTCAAGTTTAAAATAAGGAACTGAGCATTATTTTTGCAATGACAGAGAACATCTGTTCTGTCTCACAGGTGTGAAATGATTATTGTTTCATAAGACTGCATCTGTACCTCTGGTATGTGCACTGTACTTCTTGATGTTAGAAACGTGAAAGGTTGGGAATCCTGTTGCCTTGGAGCTTTCCAGGTGACACATGGGACAGTGGACCTGAGGGAAGCCAGCAGAAGCCTTGTGCATGCACCACACTTTGGGCTGATAGTCGGCGTAGGCGACGGGTGACCGGCTGTTGACTCACGGGATGGGACACTGTGGGTCATGGTGGACAAGAACGATGTCACAGAGGGGAAAGTCAGAACCAGTTCTAGAAAGATGACCAGGATTTGTCTCAGTGGATGGGTGGAAGGGACTTTGTTCGGAAGATGGAAGGTAGCAGTGACTGCCAGAGACGTGCTTGCTGTGTTTGCCTAGGAATTTCCTTGATCACGATCAGCAGCCTTTAACAGACTGGTTTTCGATGTGAAACGTTGTTGGAAGAATTTTGCAGTATAGTTATCAGAATGAATAATTCTTCTCTTTCCCATCAGACGTTGAGTTGAATGAAGTCCTTCCCTGCCTGTCTGTCTGTCTTCCACAGAGCTGTTCTGTAAGCACCTGCTTGGCCCAGCCCCAGGCCAAGGACAAAGAGATAGCAAGACAGTTCCTGCCCCGGAATAGTAGCAACGGGAATTACATTGGTGCCTGTAACCTTCAGTGTAATCTGTTGTAGGGCCATAACCCAAATAAAAATGAGTACGCTTGGTTTATAAGGTTTGCCTCTGTTAATTGTTTATGTATGTGCTGGAGATTTATCCTGAAGAAGGGCTAAAGGAATGAATATTCTCAGCCTTATTGGCCTTTCTTCCTCTTCAGAATGACACTTTAACATAAGAAAATGCTAGTCCTTATTCTACATTATGATATGGGAACTGGTACGTTAATTATATATAGTACATAGACTTAAATGCTCTGTGCATTTTTGAGTTAACAACACAAATCCAGAAAATAACCCCATTTCCACTATTCAAATTAACCATATTCACTTTCATGTGGATACGGTCATTACGTAAAATTAATCGTATTGATTGGGTCTAAAACCTAAATCAGGAACTAAAATAAGCTCAAGATTTATCTGAACCTAGATTTAACTAATTTTATACAAAATGTACCACATCATAGAATAAAGAGCAGTTAAAAAAGATCAGAGTGCCTGGGCGGCTTAGTCAGTTAAACGTCCCAACTCTTGATTTCAACTTAGGTCATGATCTCAGGGTCATGAGATGGAACCCCAAGTTGGGCTCTGCACTCAGTGGGGGTTCCACTTGAGAGTCTCCCCACCCCCACCCTCTTTTTCTCTCTCAAATAAGTGAATGAATGACTAGACCTCCCCCCCCCCTTTTAAGATTTTATTTATGTGAGGGAGAGGGAAAGAGATTATATGACCAGGGGAAGGGGCAGAAAGAGAGGGAGAAGCAGCTTCCTCACTGAGCAGAAAGCCCAGTATGGGGCTCAGTCCCAGGACCCTGAGATCATGACCTGAGCCCAAGTCAGATGCTTAACGCAGTGAACCACCCAGGTGCCCCATGAATAAATCTTCAAAACAAACAAAACAGAAATCCCATATCTGTGAAGGATCCCTCCGAACCTTGGAAGCAGAAAGGGGAATTGCAAAAAAAAAAAAAAAAAAAAAAAAAAAAGACCCAGCTATATTAAAGTATCAAATTTCTGAACTATGAGAAATATTAAGTCAGGAAAACAACAGATGTTTTTTCTTAGCGTTTAATACGACTTTCTTGCATGGTATATCTTCTCCGTGTCTTTGGTGCTGCGTACATAATTTTGCTAAGAGATTAATGTTTGTGTTGTAAAAGCTCTAGTAAATACCAGAAAAGTAAGGAGGTTCCCCTTCTCCTGATTCCCCCACCTCTGGAAAGTAAGCACGTGCAGGTGAATCACGTGGAGGGATGAACAGTAGAGACCTAAAAGTCCATCCCCCCAAGATGCATCACTTTGTACCTCTCACATTACAAAAATGGTAAACTTTCTATGTAGAATTGGGAGACACTAGGTTTGCAAATAGTACATTCAAATTGCTGGCAGTAGTATTTGCGCATGTGACTTTAAAATGATTATTGTGCATTTATGCATTTAAAAATGATGACACAAGTTAACACGTACTGAAAGTCTTGTGTGTTGCAACATTGGAGTTAATCCGGAGGAAGTTACAAACTAAACAGGAGCCTTTATAAAGAGATGTTTCTAGGGGCGCCTGGGTGGCTCAGTGGGTTAAAGCCTCTGCCTTCGGCTCAGGTCTTGATCCCAGAGTCTTGGGATCTAGCCCCGCATCCATCGGGCTCTCTGCTCAGCAGGGAGCCTGCTTCCTCCTCTCTGTCTGCCTCTCTGCCTACTTGTGATCTCTGTCTGTCAAATAAATAAATAAAATCTTTAAAAAAAAAAAAAAAGATGTTTCTATTTTCTGGTTTTTAAGTAGTTTGCTTTCCTGTACTCTTTACCAAGAGCAGATGGATGAAAAGAAGGGCTACTATGAAAATAATTTGTTGATTGTGCATTTATAGTTAGGTCTCAGCCATTAGACCTTTTGGTAAATGAAGACTCCTTTAATCCCTCCATGAGTACATTTGTCACCAGAATTTTAACATTTGAAATTCTCTTAATTTCTTTTCAGCCTGTACTAAAGTAAATAGCTGAGTTGAGCTGTATGTGTCATTATTTTTTACTCATGGAAACTTAATGTCACAAGAATGGGCTTCCTGAGGTTAACATGCTTCAGCACTCTAAAATGGTCCCATTCGAGTTGGATTAATAGTTTAGATTGCCACTTAATGGGGTGCTTAGTTGGCAGTTGATGGAGAAAGTGGTCTGTGTTTTGTGTTTGAAAATCAAGGAGCATTTCAGATGAAGACCTATTGCCCCATAACGTGTTGCTGGTGTCAATTACTAGACCAGAGACACTTCCCCAGGACCTGAGACATGTGCTTGCTGAGCAGGGGCTGTGGACTGTGTCTCAACAGAGAGAGCCTTTTCTTTGCACACCTTTTAAAGGTGTGAAGGGTTCCTTGAGTTTGGGGGATATAGGATCTGTCTCTGTCCCAAAGAGCTGATCCTTTTGATGAGAAAGGGGAATCACACAAATCAAAGACCCATGATTGGAGGGTCCCATGAGGGCGACCCATTTCCATTATCTGTTGACCCCCCTCAGCTTCTGATTTAACACAGGAGCACTGGGAAAAATCAGGCGGCAGCAACAGTGTTGGCCTCTTCTGGGGAAACCTGGAAAGGGGCCATATGCAGGGATTGAATATGTATATTGATCTGGGGACCGTGACACAGCAGAAATCCTGGAAAGGCCATTCTGTGACTCTCTGGAGCCAAAGGGAGATGTGCTGGATGGGCAGGATAGCTTGTGGAAAGGGATCTGGAAGGAAGCAAAAACATTCATCATAGAGATCAAAGTTCCTGCGTCTGTGCCGTAATCCAGAAGGAAAAAACATTTAGGATCTTCTCTCCACCCCCACCCCATCTCCTTTTAATTTAATACTAATTAGGAATTGGGTGGGGGGAAGGTTTTCTGTGGTTTCTTTCAAGCAGATGATAGAGAAATCTGTTGGCACACCCATTCTCCAGTCGGTGTGACCTTTGTATTGTTGACCAGCCTGACTTGAAGAGCCCGGGCAGTCAGGTGAATGCACCGCCTGTACCCTGGTAATAGATCTGCGGGGTTCTAGATGGTGATGATCTCCATTTCAGTGCCTTTGTTTAGAACTGATGTTGGGGTGAAGGAGACGGTTGTGTGTTTCTGACTCATGGGATCATAATATTTATTTATACTTTTCTGAGCCTCCCTGTTTCTCTAAGATGAAGTTTTTTTTGTTCTGAGAACGAATGGGTGGAACCGCCCAGTCGGGCTGCCTGGAGACTGCTAGAAGTCATCTGTGAGGTTACTAGTAGATGAGATAAATGCGTGTGCAGTGCATTCCTTGGGTACTTGGTGCATGTTCTAGGTATACAGCCGTGAACAAAACCAAAAGCTCTTAGCCCTCACACAGCTCACATTCTGATAGAACGGGGACAGAGGAGCAAAATAGGGGAGAAACACAGATACTGAATGAGGATCAGCGCCCTGGAGACGAGCAGGGAAGGTGGGTGTCTTCACGTGGGCACCGAGGAGCCAAGGAAGGCCTCTGTGAGCTGATGACGATGAGCCATAGCTCATAGCTGGGAGGGGCCATCCCAGATTGGGAGCCTGAGGTCCCAGCACAGTGGCCCTGAGGTCCAGGGATTCCTGGAGAGCAGGAACAACAGCACGAGACCAGTATGACCAGAATGGGCACCCAGGCATGAGAAGCCAAGATTTGGAAGACAGACTGGTCAAGGGGTTGGACAGGTAGTGGAGGGCCACGGTGGGGCCCTGAGAAAGGCCACAAGGAGGGGTTGAAGCAGTGGAATGATGAGACCCCACAGGCTCCTGTCCTGAGACGGTGAGGCAGGAGCACGGAGGCCATTGCCGTGTGCCCATCACCTTGGAGGTGGCAGGGTGCGGGCTCTGCCCTCTGCTGCTGTCCCCGTGCCGTATGTTCATTCTTCCAGATCCTGGGGGCAGTCATCCGTTTTCTCAGGAGTCAGTCTAACCTTCGTACTTAGCCTGTCAAACCTTCATAGCTAGACTGTCATTTTCGTGCTGCATTGCCGAGAAAATGGGAAGCTTTTATTCTCCTAAGCGAGTGTTATTTCAAGATGCTTCCTGCCGCCTGTGTCATGCCAAGGTGGGGGCGGGCTCGGCTTTGCAGTTCTGCACGGAGAGCAGGCTTCTGATTTGCAGACGACATTTATTATAAGACATATTGTCCATTGATGAATGCTGTGTGGGCTGCAAGGCAGCTCCACGGCTTTTAAAATAGCTCATTAATCCCGCAAGCTCACCCCCCGAGAGAGAGAGGCAGCCCCTTCCAAAGTGGTGTCCAGGAGCAGGGGTTTTTCCGTCCCATTCCTCCGTTTTTGTCCTCTGGTTCATTGTGTGTTTCCCTGAGGGGCTGAAGACTTGAAATGGGCCCAGACGGTCTCAGTTCCTGGAGAGGATGTGAGATTGGGAGACAACTTTTAAGTTGCTGTTAAGGAAAGAGATGCGTGTTGGTCTCTGCTCCTGAAGATTTCCCACATAACGTGGGTTGAGACAGAGGGAAATAGCAGGCGTCATGCTCTGTCCCGAAGCTCCGTAGGCACAGCCGGTCTGTCGTCCTCACTCTGAACTGACCGAGTGGGGCCTACGCAGAGGCTCTGGGTTTGGAAGGGCTGATGGAGTCCTCGGAGAGCAGGAAGTTCCACTAGTGAGAACACTGTTGGGGACATTCTTGCTGTCTCACGGCCACGAAAGGGTCATGGGCAGAGGGTGTAGGGCACAGTGGGGTTCCAGGCCACCTCCCTTACTGAGTGGAGCCCTGCAATTCCAGTGATCTTTGTTCCCAGAAACCTCACTGCCACTTGCTTTTTCTTTTGAGCAGGCTTCTTGTTTGGCCTAATATGTTGCAGTCGGGGCTGGGTGGCCAGGTGGCATCTGTTGGAACGCTGGTGTGTGTTGCCAAGCAAAACAGATGCAGGAAGATTTGCCTGAAGGGGGGGAGGAAGTGGGAGGCAGGTCGTGCTGGGGACGGGAGTGGGACTAAACCATATTTATCTGTGGAAGGGAGGGCATTGCTTTCTTGCATTTCAGAAAATCCTTTTGGGTTCATGCAAGTATTTCCAAGCCCCTCGAATGCCTCTTTTTCCTGGCCCACCCAGCATTCACAGTGGTGTTTAAAGATTTACTACAGCAGAAAGAATTACTGACTTTCTCCCTCGTGCAAGTCACTGGCCATCAGGTTTTTAATTTTATTTTAATTTATTGCTCCTTCTGCCTGTTAATAGGTTGGCCCTTAATGGAATACAGTCTGCCACAGGTGGCGCAGACTGGGTAGAAAGAATTTCACTGATTCTCATTATCTAACACATTAAAGGATCCCGGGGCCATGTGTGGATTTACTGATGGGGGGCGCCGTTTGGGAAGGTCAGTGTACCCCAGTGATGCCACCATGCTGTCGGGGGTGAGAACAGCTAGTGTAAGGGGTTAATGCTAGAGAGCTAGTTAGTTAAAGCGAGTGAGCTAGTTGATTTTTGTACTAAGCCTTGGTGTCAGAGCTGATGTCGCACCCTCGTCTTCTCGTGGGCCTCCGTACTCAGGCCACAGAGGAAGTATCCACTCAGATGGGTCTCTATGATACCACCTGTGCATTTAGAGTGACAGAATGTTCCGGCTGAATATTTGCAAATGTATATGGAAAAAAGCTTATCTCCCAAAATAGCTTAGAATGAAAGGGATAATTTTCTCCTCCCTTTCCAGTAGCAAGAAGTAAGTGAAAGTGGGGTTCTAATTCGAGACTGGCAAGACAGGTCAATCCTGTTCTGTCTCCTTCGCAAATACCACTGTCCTCCAGGTACCCGGAGTAAAGAGTCGCCGCGTGCGTTCTTGTGCCCTTTGCCAACTGCCCTTCTCGAAAGCGTTGACCAGCTGTCCGGTGTTCATGAATTTCAGAGAAGGGGTCATAGGTTGTCTTCCTTTTATGGTATTTAAAGCGGAGTATTAAAAAAAAAGTGAAGGATCGTAAAGGTCATGTGGGCCAGTGTCTCATTTTTTTAAGCAGGAAGGTGTGGGGTCTTGTCGAAGGGCATGCGGGAAGGCGGTAGCTGAGCTTGGGTATCGGGTGGCCTGACGCCCAAACCGCTGTTTTTCCTGCTCCCCCCAGCACAGGAGACTGTTAACTACAGCTGAATTTTGGCCATCGGGAATCCTTTCAAATGAACTGCCGGAAGACCGTGCACCCTGTTCTAGGGCCTTCTTACAAGCTGCCTTAAAGGGAACACTCGGAACAGACGTCAGTGTACTTTTTTTTTTTTTTTTTTTTTGGACTCACTGTTACCCTCAGAGCCATAGATTATTAATATAATCTCATCATTGTGTAAATAAATATTTTTTAATGATGCCGTTAGGGTCTGATAAGGTATACAGTCTGCTTTCCCTCGTCATTAAAGTTCTCACGACCCCCGTGATCCAGGAGAGAAGCTGGCCCTTTGTTCATTTCTCATTCCCCTTGCTAATCCCTTACCCCTTCCTGGGGCTGTCACTCCTCTAGCCCTCCTCCCTCTCCTGATTGGCTGCTTCGCCCCTGCTAAGGCCTGAGAAGGTGTTCGGGTGTGCTTGGTGGGATTGCTTAGAAAGTAAGAATAAATGGGCTGCGGATAGGAGTTTGAGTCACTGTTTTTGAGTTGAGGACCTGTGATCTGTCTTTTGTCTTCTTCCCCACATCTCTTTGCCTGTTACACTCCTCTTTGCCCCTCGGAGCACGTCCGGAATCAGAGAGGTGATTGTGAGATTTTGGTTTAAACGTTCAGTGGGATCATCTGGGCCAGCTGTGTGGCGTAGTTCCTGGCACACATTAGTGCTTAATAAATCTTTGCTGTCTTCGTTGTTCCTTCTGAAGGACAAGATGTAAATTCTTCACAGATGTCTAGGGATTGTGTAGGTTCGCTGCCCATCCGCTGAATTTGTATTGGCAAACACATTTTTAGTTTATCCTAGTTTTTTTAGGGGCTGTCGGGGTGTTGCCCCTCTCTTTCAGGGTTGATATAGTTTCTACTGCGCTGAATGTAAGAACCATGAAAAAAAATCAAAAAGTATTCTTCAATAAGATTTTTATAATTCATTAGACTAACAGGTGTCAGCAACTTTCATTTTCATGACTTAAGGTAAAAGGACTTGAAAGGCTTTGGTGGTTTATTCTCCTTTTTTTTCAAAGGCCAAAACCAAGATCGCTTTTTGGTAATGGCTACCTTTCCCCTGGATATATGTTTTCCCAAAAAGTACTGTCTGATTTTCATTAAACCCATGCAGAGTCATCCTCATTTAAGTTACCCTTTAGATCTCTATAAACTTTTAAAAACCAAATCATAACTGGAGATGTGCAGGTGGTTGGGGGTCAGTAACCTCATCAACAGTCGTGTAATGGCATGTGTGGATGGCGTAGTTTGCTCTTGAGATGAAAATGCAGGCACCCGTATTTTCCTGGGTAGGTCATCAGGGACCGTTGGGTAAGAATTACATTAAAATCAATCTTCGTCTTGCATCTTCCCCTCTTCACGCGGAATGTGCCATTCTCTCCTCTGAATTTCAGGAGTCTATTAATAAAGTGTGTGTAAAGAATTAGTTGCTAATTTTGGATGTGCTTGAAATGAGATTGTCAGCAAATCACAACTTCACATGCAGGACTGCAGCGGAAGAGGAGTTCCTTACTTACGAAGAATATGAAGGGTTCTTGACTTCTCGGTTTTTTTCCTTCTATTGAGATCTCCATTGTATACTTTAAAGACGCTTAAGTGTTCCATAAGATGGTAGATAGCGTTTCTGTCCAGACTTAATGTTAAGATGTTACAGTATTAAACCTGTTTATTAATTCTCTACTGGCTAGACAGTAACTCGAAATAACATTTATTCCTCCACCGGAGTCAGTAGGTAATAACTGTGAGATGGGGTACAGTTCAGTGGTAAAACTGGCAGAAAATTAATATTCTTTAGTTCAGCTTCCCCCACTTAAAAAAGAATAAACAAAGTCCGGGGAGGTTGTGTGGTTCGTCTGATGTTGCTGCCTTCACAAACACTGGAAGTTAGAAGTGAGCTTCTGAATTGCTTTCACATTCCAGGGAGCGTTCTAGAGATGAGGGACATGGCCACTGGCTCGTGGGAGGCTTAGGCTGGCTTTGTAGTTACTACGAACAGTAAAAAGCTACCAATAAGTGAAGTAACTTACATACTTTCCTAAGGATGCTGGAGGAAGTAAATAGGAAGCTGAGGCAGAGAAAAATCATAGTGAGGCCTCCTTGAAGAGAGCTGCTCGGGGCAGACCCATCTTGAGCTGATCGCAGTGGAGGCCTCGCGAGTGGAAATACTGAGCACACTCGGGAGTCCTGCTCATCGGAGGGACAGAAGGGATCACAGGGCCATGAGTGTGTCCAACGAGGGAAGGGGAGAGAGTGGTCCAAGGTGAGTCCAGGGAACAGTGCAGAGCGGTAGGTCCTTCACGTCACAGACTGTCCTCTTGTCTGAGTGTAAATGACACGGAGGCACCTGGATGGGTAAAAGTAACTCGCATTACCTCTGCAGCTCTGGAGCCTGGGCAGTAAAGGAGCTGTTAAAGGAGAAGCCCTCACGTTTCCAGAGGGAAAGAAGAATCCATATCCAATGTCATCTCTGAGATTTACAGAGGGTTGCTTCCTGCCATTGTTCCTCCCACAAATGATCGGAAGCCACTTCTTTGTTTCCTTTTCAAAATTCTGCACTGTGTGTTTTGCCTTTACTGAGCTGCCATAAAGACGGGGCAGTCAGGAGCGTGTGCGAGGCCGTGAAGATCCTTTCCTTGTCCTGAGACTCCACTTCCCTTTGGGAACATTTGGGAGAGAAGTTGACGCCGTCTCTGTTGGGTTGCTGTTCACTTTCTGGGCCCTGCTCGTTGTGTCCCGCGCAGACACCGCGTGCCGGCTGGCGGTTGGGTGTTACAGACCGGCTTGGTGACCTCGTGGCGAGGTGATGAGCAGGTGTAAGCTCTGGGCACTCCGTGAGCTCTGAGAGAACCTGCTTTACTTCGGACCACAGTGGTGGGCCGTGTGACCTTCCGTCAGATTGCAGGTCCTGCTCTCAGACCATGGTTCGAGTTTATATCCATTTACCCTTCTTAGAGTGCGCCTGGAAGACAGTGTGGTGGAGAGCTGCTTCAGCCCTCCCCCAGCGGGGGGCCGGGGTGGGGACGGACGGGGAGGGTGTGTTTCCCCTCCCCCGTGAATGCAGTGGCCCTGGGGCTGGGCTGGTCTACACTTAGCCTGTGCAGGGCAGGCCGCTTCCGCTCTGTCTTTGGGGAATGCGTGCTTCTGGGATCCATCTACCATGCTGAGCCGTCAAGTTGACTGCCGAGTCGGTCCAGCTTTCGGACCTTCCCCACCAAAATGCCAGACGATGGAGCGAGGCCTTGGCCGTTCCAGCCCCAGTCATAGCTGACCACAGCCCCGGGGAGACCACAGGCTGCCCGGTCAGTCCACGGACTGTAGAAGTCATGAATGGCTGCTGTGGGTTTTAACCCCAGAGTTTTGGAGGGGATTGTTAGCAACAGATAACTCAAAAAGGACAGTGTCCTTCACATCCAGCCCTGGGGAACTGAAGTGAGGCGGGTTCAGCAGACCCACCTCCTGTAGGCGAGCTTGGGGGAGCGCGGGGTGGCCCCGTGCTCGCACAGCTGTCTCCCCGGAGGCTGGAGCGGGGGAGCAGCGTGCACAGCGGGCACACCAGCCAGTCCAGGGATACACTTGGTGTGCACAGCTGAGAAACAGCTGCAGGGGCCCCACGGACGGGGAAGGGTGGGTGTTTCGCTCTCAGGAATGGAATTATTCAGCTTGAAGGGAAAAGACAGTTTAAAGAAATGCATCGTATCCCTAGGAGAAGGAGAAGCGAAGCGTTCTTCGCCTAGGCCTGCACCAAGACCCAGTTCTTTGTTAAAATCTGGTTTAGTAGGTGGATAATGAAGGACTTCTTCCAAATAATAAAGAATGGCTTCCTCTGGGGTGAGCGGCTCCTGTGGGGTGATTTGCTTCTTTCCCAGATGTGAGTGGACTTCAGTGTTGAGTCACCTGTGAGGTACTGTGTCCTGTAGGCCTCTGTAGCTACAGCAGTTAGTAAAACGCTGTGTACATAGTAGGTGCTCAGTAAGTGAGGTCAGTTTGGTTTTTATATAATTAGATTCACATTACACGTGATTGAATTAAATTTGCTCCAAAGCAAAATCTGCTCTTGCGTTTAAAATCACAGTAGACAGTATCCGTTTAAGACCATGCCTCCATACTTGAACACATGTTCTCCATGTTACGTGATTAATCTCCCCACCCACAACATGCGTGCGTGCGTGCGCGCGCACACACACACACACACACACACACAATCACATAGTTTCAGAGCACAAGTGAAGGATTTCCTGTTTCTTGAGTAATCTGAAAAGATACACAGCTCACGTCCTCCATCCTGAGCATGAATAGGTTTGTAAGGTCCTTGGCCAGTTGGATGCTGAGTTTTCATTCCTAGGGAGTAGGGTCTGGCAGCTGTGTGAGCTCCCCGCCCGGACCCAGCAAGGCCTGAGTCACCTGCATGTAGTGAGGGCTGCTGCTGCTGGCCAGCTGGTCCCTACAGGCTCAGTAAGCCCCAGCCCTCACCTCTTAATTGACACAGACTTGTGGGTCACAGGTCTCTGATCTGGAGAGGGAGGAGACAGATGAGAGCAGGAAGACTTAGAACCTCAGGGCCTCACAGCCCTGGCCATTAAGTACGCTCACCGGTGAGCAGCTGATGTCCGTGGGGCGAAGGCCCAGCTCATCCCTCCTCTTTCTGGCACTTCATTGACCAGAGCCAGAAGCAGCATCTTGTCGTTTTAAGTCTTTGGTCTCGTCTCCCCTTCGTCTACTAATGTTCTGTTAAAGAGCCTTTGTCAAGTCAGTAGGAAGAAAAATTAATATTGGCTTTACATGTGGGTTCGGCTTGCAGTGTAAAAAATAGCCTGCCTTTATAAAGCACTAGATCTAAGGTCCCTTTTCTGCCACTGCTGTGACCCCTGGTCATGAGAGTTTTCGGAGTTCACTTCCGTGCGTGTGAAATGACACACTTGCATAAGAGTCTCTGAGAAGGAAGTGTTACATACGTGTTCTTGTGCTTTACAGATGTAGTTGGTTATATTATCAGTAATCGCTTAGATATGTCAAGGTTGGTTTTTTGTTTTCTTTTTTCTTTCTAGAAAAGCTAGAAAATGTCGAGGGTTTCTTTGTTTTTTTGCCCCTAAGATAACTTGAGAAGGATTTTAGCCTGAAGCAGTTGAGGGAAGGCTATGTGCTGTCAGGAACAGAGTCCGCCTCAACTGCGCACCCGTCGCTGGCCCTGGGTCTGTCCTGTGTCGGGACGTGTTGGGTGTCTCTGGTTCCGAACTTGGACATGGCCGTACTGAGGCCTTTTGATCCCATAGACCCTGTCCTGCTGTTGCTCAGACATTTCTGTGTAGAAGGACTCTGTTTGTTCCCTGGGGGGTGTTTATTTCTCAGTGTCAGGCTCCAGGCTGGCTGTGCTCCTCGAGGCTTCCACTTGCCAGCCAAGCAGCTGGGCCAGAAGGGGGACTTCACGGCAGGTCTCAGAACACTTGTTGAGAAGAAAGGGTACTTGGCTCTTGAAGGGGGAAGTATGTTCGCCTTGGCTTCTCTGGGCCCACGCTGGGGGCTTTGATCCAAACACTCTGATCCGGTGGGTCCCTCCCGGTGGAAAGCAAAGAAAGAAATGGCTTTGAAAATAGAAGCAACAGATAAAATAGAGAGTGATAATTCTAGAATAATCCCCGAGGTGGCAGAGAAAGGCAGGATTTAGCTTGCTGGGGGTGGAGGTGGGAAGGGGCGTGCGGGTGGAGGGGTGTACTCCCAGATGCGACTGTGTCAGGTTGGCGGGAAGAAGGCTGGAGCAGTGAAAAGCAAGGCCGTTGAACAGCAGCTTGTTAATGTGACCGATCTTGACTTACCCTTGGGACCGCTAGCCCTTTTCCAATAGTTAGTTGCTAGATGTTAATTGCTGACCAGGTCACTGGTTACATTCGCATTTGTGGATTGCTCTTGAGTGCATATGAATGGGGTGATTAAAACCTGTGGTTTTTAGATTTTGCTCCCGTGGCTGCTTCTGAGATTTTGCAGAAATTCACCTGAATTTCATTTTTATTATTTCCGACCTTTACCAATGATGAAGATGGATATTACACGTTTAAACATATAAAGTGTGTAATGATAAAATGTCCTGTGAGTATTTTCTGTAGTTTAAAATTCTGCATATGCTGTTAGAAATTCATTGGTATTTTCTTCTAGCGTATTTTTAACTCCCTCTGGATCACTGTAATATTTTAACATTACCTGGTTAGATTAGCTTGGGCAGGTTATGGTTCAAAATTTTCAATTTTTATAAGCACTGGAGGTGGTCCATGGTCTGCTTTGAGAAACCTTGGCCTAAGAAATGTTGAATGATGCCTCATAAAAACTGATAGCCTCAGAAATACTTTTTCCTTTGATTTTTTTTTTTTAAGATTTTTATTTATTTATTTGACAGGGAGATCACAAGTAGAGAGGCAGGCAGAGAGGGGGGTGGGGGAGGAAGCAGGCTCCCTGCTGAGCAGAGAGCCCTATGAGATAACAGGGCTCCATCCCAGGACACTGAGATCATGATGGGAGCTGAAGGCAGAGACTTAACCCACTGAGCCACCCAGGTGCCCGATTTTCTCTCTTGATTTTATTTTCAGCTCCAGTGTCATTACTGGAGAAATACAAAGAAGCCTTTTATTTTTTTTAAATGACCCAGTAAAACATTAATGTTGAATGTTGAAGTGTGTCTGTAATCCCGAATAGTTCTTTGATAGCGCTGAACCTCACGTAGACCTAAAAAGTTAAGGGAGGCTTTCTCTGCGTTGGAAATCTTTCTCTGCATTGGAAATTTCACAATGAACAGCTTATAATGTAGCCAGTTCTGGAGTTCGGGGTAAGGGTAACCAAAGCCATATGAAGATCAGAAACTTTGGAGGCACCTTAACTCTTTTCCCACGTCCACCCGGTGGCCAGGCGCTGCCCATTCTGCCCCTTGCAGTGGTCCCTTCTTCCTTGGCCCTCCGCCACTGCCGTGGTCAGCTCGCTGTCTAGGACAGTAGCTCCCTAACTGGTGAGAATCCTCACCACCTCCAGACTGACTCCTCTCATCTGTCTTGCACCGTGTAGTCCAGGAGTGTGATCTTCTCAACGACAGATGCCTGCTTCCATTCTGTTCAAACCCCAGAGTGGCAGTCTCTTACCAATGCCATAGATCGGCTTGAGATGCCCGCCTTGTGCTCCTGCCCGTCCCCGCAAACGTTCTCTGACAGAGTGCCTCTCCCATGGCCTCCCTGCTCGAGCCAGCTGCCCTCCCCCGCTTTCACTTGGTCCCTCACTCACTGAGACTTTGGTTCCCTCAGGGAGCTCTGTTCCTAGCTCCCTCCAGCCATGTATGTTCGCAGATCTGCCTTCTCTCAGGCTGAAAATTTTTAATATAGGAACTTGGAGGTTTCTGAATAAAAAAACTGTTCACATAGTGACCATATATTTGGCTTCTTTTACTTAAATGTTTATTAGTTATTAGTAGAGGTGAGGGAGTCCAAGGGGATATCCTCCTCCCCCCAACCCCAAGGGCTTACAGTCGAGGGGGAGAGGCAGGTACAGGAAAGATAAGGGCCGTGTGCACTCAGAATGGTAGCGAGCGTTCAAGCCCCAGGGAAGACCTCACGAAAAGCTGTGGGCTCTCACAGCTAAGGGAAGCCAAAAGGCTGCAAAGAAAGACAGGTGCGAATGGGTCTTGAACGCATGGGGTTGAGAGCCCTGGAGAGCGCATTCTGGCAAGAGGCTTGGGGACAAGGAACTCTTTACCTGCGTGGGCCAGTGTTGGAAATGAGGTTGGGGGGAAGAGGAAACGGGGCTTCAGACGGAGGTGGAAGCAGGTGCGCGTGAGGCGCTGTTGCCTAGTACATTGGCATCTTCTGCTGCTGTGAGGGGAAAGCACTGGGCCCCTTGAGGGCTGGGGTTTCGCATCGTTGTCCGGGATACATGACATGGTCGACTCTGCTTGATTTGACAAGAATTTGCTCTGTATTCTAAAGCAGCAGTTACCAGATGTTTTCTGTAAAGGGCCAGAGAGTAAATATTGTCAGGCCTCCATTTAGAGTCTGTTGAGAACAGACCACTTTATACATTGCTCGTTGTGAGATACGCAGACCGCCAGTGGAGAGGAAGCCCCCCTGAATTTCTTGGTCTCGCTGCTCTAAGCTGGGCGAAGGGTTCCTGGCAGGACTCCGTCCCCTCCAACCCGGAGCGTAGTCTGCCATCGGGACTCTCTTCCAAGTTAGAATCCACAGCGTACTAGGAGCCACTGTGGTGTCCTTTTTGTTTAAGTTGGGAGAGGCCTCCCAGTGGCCTTCGAGGTGGGCCCGCCTCTCTGTTGACTGTGTGCGGTTGTCTGCATGTTGTCACATGCAGCGAAGAGAGGGTGGGGAGTTGCTGGCCTGGCCACGTATGCTTGCTTGGCGGGACCGCGAACAGGTGCAACACAGGAAAGTGGAGGGTATGAGCTTGGCACCAGGGTTCCTGGTTTGCTCTGAGTAAATAAAGGAAAGCTGGTGGGCACTCCAGAGGCTGGCTGGGCCGTCGGGGGTAGGCATAAATGCAGGTCTGTGGGGGCTGGTGAGCTGTGTAGCGGTACCACTTGGACACGCAGACTCATGGAGCCTTTCCAGAAAGCTGCCCCTGTGTTTTCAGGAGGAAATTACGGCAGCAGGGAGGGAGCAGAGGGAATTGGAAATGAGGGCGGAATCTGAGAAATAGTCCTTTTAAATTAAGTACTCTCTTTTTTCTGCATCCATACGCACTTTATGGATGTTCATCATAGAAAAACTCAAAAGGAGGAAAACCAGCATGTCTCATGCCCCTGTCACGCAGAGAGAATCAGTGTCCCTTCTCTGCAGCCAATTAGAGAGGCACTGAAAAGATGGAATTTAGTGAAATACTAATCACAGAACGACTTACTTCATCATTAACGATCCACTTCTGTCTCACTTCTAAACTCTGCTGTGATTTCAGTTCTGTTCCTCCCCCCTTTTCTTTGGTCTGGAAGGACTAGTCCCAAGGAAGTGGCAAGACTTCAGCCGAATGCCTCCGTTGGCGTCACTGTGCAGAATGTTAAAATCCACGGAGGTGACTTGTTTCCTGTCGTGACTCTGCCTTCTTTTCATCATGGTTTTCTCTTCCTCTTTGCCCTCACGCCCCCTCCTCCTTCAGATTTCTTTCAGGCATCCGGCACTCTCTCCTGCACCTCCTGGCCCTCTAGGCCTGCAGACGCTGCTAAGATAAGTGGTGTTTCCTGAACAGGTCCGCAAGAATTTCCCCTCGCCTTTGGAAAATTGTGTTGGAGAAAAAAAAAAAAATGCCTGTCTCCCCCTTGGTACTTTACAGGGATCTGTTGGAGCAATTTTAAAATTAAGAAACCTAATTTTTAGGTAAGAGGTAAAGTGGTTCGAAGTCTTTATTTTACAATTCCAACAAAATGTCGACGTGAGCAGTACTTAGTTTCTGCTCGTTTATTTTTCCATGCGTTCATTGCATCCGGGCAACAAGGAAGGTTCTCCAGGCTGGTTAAAATGCTCCTTCAGCTGGTAAATCCAGTTCTCCCACCTCAGCAGGGCCAGCAGCTCTTTCTAAAAACTCTTTCTCATGATCTTAAGTGAGCCATTTTTTTCCCCAACTGTTTGATTTTAAATGCCACTAAAATTTAACACTCCCAAGAAATTGAAATGAATGTCCTTAATGGTGGGGGGAAAAAAAAAGTTTGCAAAATAATGATTTACAGTGACTAAAATATAAGGTAACTCAGTACCTTTTGGATAAGATTATTGGATTTAAATAGGAAATGTGCACCCATGGAGTGGTTGAATGAATGAACAGATGAATTTTGGTTTGTATGGCTGTTGTCCATGAGCTGACCTACCTGGGCTTGAGGCATTGAGCTGTCTCGCAGGTCTGGATGCCTGACTGAGTGGGAATGTTCTCGGTGGGCAGGGCAGAGTGGGTCAGACCGCCGTAGCATTCTGCAGTTAGGCCTGTTAGTGCCTGCGAACTCGTGTGATGGCCTTCCCTTTCCTGATTACGGAAGGAAGAGAAGCCCGAGGGAATACAGAGCGCTAGAACACAACGGAGGGAATCCCCATCTCTTTCGGGCTGTGTTGTGCCTCAGAAGCAAAATCTCAGTGGATTAGATGACGAAGATGTATTTCCTTGTTCATGATATATGTCCAGCATCTGTCAGCTGGGGAACAATGCTCTTTGTGGCCCCAAGAGTCCCCCCAGTGATGACCTCTAACCCTAATGTGTGCTTCCACCATCACTGGCGTGGGGGAAAGAAACATGACACGGTGCACGTTGTTCTAGAAGGCTTCTGCTTAACTCCAGACTGGGGAAACGAATCCCTGTCACTGCCCAGAAGGAAGAAAAATGGGGTGCCTGAGAACACCCTTGATGACCACACCACACCCCATTCATCCACGTAATGGTGCTGAGGCTCTGGGGCAGTAACAAGTCCCTCCCCTTACAGAGTCCTGGCAGGCAGTGTTGCCTGCCCCCACCATGCCCTGGGTTCACAAGACGTCCCTCTTGTGAATGTAGATTGCTTCGCCCCTTCTTCATTAATAATTGTTGTGGGTTAAAGATAGGTTGATATCCTAACCCCAAAAGCGTAAAAATGTGACCTTATTTGAGAACAGGGCCTTTGCAGACATAGGCAAGGGAAGGTGAGGCCATCCGAGCAGGCCTCAATTCAGTATGTCTGGTGTCTTTATAAAAATAGGGAAATTGGGACACACACACACGGAGAACACCGTGTTCCCTGATGGGCAGAGGTCAGGGTGATGAAACAGAAGCTGATTGCCGAAGATTGCCAGCAAACCTCCCGCCACTGGGGGACAGGCATGGAACCCATTCTCCTTCACAGCCCTCAGCGAGACCCAGCCCTGCTGACAACTTGATCTCAGACGTCGGCCTCCAGGACTCTGAGACCCTTAGTTCTGTGGTTGAAGGGGGATACTTGAGCCTTAGCAAACTCACCCACCCATCAGCGTACTTCGCATCACTTCTGCCGGTCCTGGCAGGCACAGCTACAGGGAAAATGGAAACAGGAGTCAGCTCGGGGAAGTGTGAGTCCTCGGCACGGTGCGGTCTCGAGCTGCTCACAGAGAAACTGTTGGAAAAATCTCCGTGATTACAACCCCCTCCCCCCAAAGGTAGTCTTTAGCAAGTGTATCTCACATGACAGCCCTGGAAATGAAAAGTGAAATGTGTTAGTGGATACTCAGCAATAGCGAGAGGAGGAATTCAGGGGACAGTGTAGCCACATGAACAGGCTATTTTATTATGCTCTTGTGGGGGTTATCCAGAAAGAGAATGTTTCTGTGGGATAAAAAGCCTTGGGGGCAGGAGTTGGTTGTATCTGTGATAGGGGAAGGGAGCGTTTATACAGGTGCATGTGCTGGCGCCCGCCATCGGATGCTCTCCCGTGCTGTGGCAGCGTCCAGTCTTCGGGGCAGGCTGACTCTGCATCACTTGTGACTCTCGGTGAAGATAACCTTGCCAAATACTTAATTCTACTGCTTTGAGAAGCTTTTATGTAATTGATGCTTACAAATGAAACTACTTTGCTAAACTGTGTGTCTGGATATTTTAATTATAACCCTATTTTTTTTACATCTACTGTAGCGAGGGATGCTGGGGGCGCTGTCTGGTGTTCCGCGGTTGACCCTGCAGGTTACATGTGACCAGATTGCTGTGTGACCGGGTACCAGGCTGTGAACTCCGGGTACTGGTCACCTCCTGTGCTCTCCCCTGTGTGTGTGTGTGTGTGTGTGTGTGTGTTGTCTCCCCTCTCTGTGTACATCACCTATGTACACACTCTGTCCTTGGAACACAGGCTAATATCTTTCAGGATCGACATAATAGGAAAACATTCTGAGTAGATATGTTAACCATTTGCTAACCTATCAGTGCTAGAGAAGGAGGTGCTTGGTGATGACCGAGCTGTCCTTTCTCCCCAAATCAAGTTCTCCCCTTCTGGTGACTTGTGAACCCTAGATTTTTTTTTTTTTAATTTATTTACTTGACAGGCAGAGATCACAAATAGGCAGAGAGGCAGGCAGAGAGAGGAAGAGAAGCAGGCTTCCCGCTGAGCAGAGAGCCCGATGCGGGGCATGATCCCAGGATCCTGGGATCATGACCTGAGCCGAAGGCAGAGGCTTTAACCCACTGAGCCACCCACGCGCCCCTGAACCCTAGATTTTGTGCATCTTCTTACCTGATGCTTCTCATGCTGAGCCGTACTGACTGGTGGTCATGTTTCTAGGAAGTGGGCCATTCTGATGGTCCCTGAGAAGCGAGCTCCGCAGTGAAACGGTGTGCGCAGGTGTATTTCAAAGCACACAGATTCACGCGCACACGTGTTCGTGATGCCCTCTTTGCCACTGATTGGATGTGTGTGAAATTTAACATTTCAAAGTGGTAGAGTTCTTACTCAAGTCCGGATGTGTTGTGATGGTGCGTGGCTTTTTTGTGAAGATTTGTATGTATTTCTTTACTGTTGGTTTTGTTTTGTTTTGTTATCTGATTATGTTGGCATAGTTTTCATGATAAGTGCTTTTTGAACTTAGTAAATGGTGTTCTGTTGGTTGGTTCTTTAACTGTTCTAGAGTTAGTAACTTAAAGTTCGTGAATTCTGGTCTGTTTTGTGGGTACATGCGCTATCCTGAAATTATATGCCCAAACTATTGGGGAAATACTCTGTTGGTTCTCATTAAATATGTTTGACTTTCTTTATAGCCTCCAAAGAGGAGTATGTTTTCTGAAAAATTTCTTACCCAGGGTGAAATGGATGCTAGAGGTTGGTTCATCTTGTGTTAAAGGAGTGGTAATAATAGCGATTGGACTCACTGGGGAGAGAGCGTTATAGGCAAACATAATCATCCTGCTTTTCACACTTAATTCAAAGCATCTCTTTGCTGTCATGTTGCAGAAACAGACTTAGATTCCGTTTGAGGTTTTACATGCCTACACGACAGCAGAAAGAAGCAAGGGGCCGTTTCTTTGTAGTTGGAGATCATCTTTTATAGTTTCACTTGATGACGATACTTGGTCTGTGACTGGGTGGTTTTCAACAAGGAGACTTGGCGAGAGCTTTGATGGGCTCTTTCTCATTCCTGAACTGAGTTAGCCGGGGACTTGTAACAGAGTCACTTAGGGCAGGGAAAGTGGAAGAGCGAATTTAATTCAGGGATGCTGAAATCTCTTTGAGAAACAACAGATTGTTCTAACACTGTTGCAGCATTTCCTTGGGATATTACAGCACCGTTAGGAATTCTATTTCCAGAGTCTTCACATATGTCTTTCTGTACAGCATAATGACTGCCGTTGGGCACGAAGTCATCCCTTTGTTGTGGGGAGCCTTGGACTTTGCTCCTTGTGTTCTCCACAGAGGCTAGGCTTCTGCCTCATATACCTCTAGAGGATTATTATGTACCAAGGATTGTAGAATCTTCCTCTCCTTTAGCTAGATACTGCCTGGCTTTATTGTTGCCTTGGGTTTCTATTTTTTGTTTGTTCCCATTATGTAACCAGCCAGTAGAACTGTGTCTCCCTGTTACTAAGCAGCTCTCCCAAGTAGCACTGAACGTACTCACAGGTGAGGCGTTTGCGGGCGTACCAAACCCATGGTCATCGCCGCCTTCCTCCTCTGTGACTTCTCACTAGCATTATTGAGGAGTTGAAGGAGTGGTCCCCGCACTCAAGAAGTGGGCATGCTATCTAGGAAGCTAAGACTAGCACCTCAAACATGTAGATTATAGGTATTTGCTTATGGAATTCTGCCAAAATTAAGGCTGTTTGTGTGTATACTGTACACCCATGTCGGAAGACCGTATGTTAAGACCTATCCTCTTATAAGTGTTTTGTCTTATGAGAGTAAATATTGCCCTTAAATCCAGTCTCAACCCTCTTGTTTACTTAAATGTGGAAAAAATATAAAAACCTAGTTCGTACTACAATAAATGACCAGTTACCCTGTCAGCCTTAAGTTTTGATGTTTTGAGTTTATACTGATTTAGTGTTGTTTTCCAGTGAGCATTTGAACATTTCCTTACAATCTGATCATAATAGCATTTATCTTCAGGATGTGATACCCTTGTATGGTGAGTCTTTTGATGTGTTAAATCCCCACCTGTAGTAGTAGTAGTAATTTTTGGTCTTAAGAAGATGTTTAAGGGAAGTCAGAAGAGGGTGGTTTTGGGGGGTTCCTAGAAGTCATTTTCAGTGAGCTGAGTTTTTTTTTTTTTTTTTTTTTTTTTTTTTTACCAACTTCAATTCTTACTCCCTCACTGCCCTAGATAACTGAGGGCTAAGGTACATAAAATTTCTTTAGATTTATCTTAATTCTACAATAATTCTTAATAGCGCTCTTTTTTTTTCCATCTGATTCTGTGCCCCTCTGAATCTTTCTAAATCCAGCTGTGCAGGGGCCCCTGGGTGCCTCTGTCAGCTAAGCATCTGACTTTGGCTAAGGCCGTGATCTTCGGGTGGTGAGATGGAGCCCTATGTTGGGCTCAGCTCTCAGGGCAGAGTCTACTTGTCCCTCTGCTCCTATCTGTTGTTCGTTCTCTCTCTCCCTCTCTCTCAAATAAATAAAGTGAGCCAAAATCAAGAGTTGGACTCTTGACAGACTGAGCAACCCACACGCCACCCTTTGATTTCTTTCTATCTTAACTGAGTGGGATCAGAGCCTGGCTCGGGAGAACACTGAAGGTATGGAAGTAACCCAAGGCTAGAAAATTCTGAAAGGTAAAAGATACCCATTTGCCTGGTGGATTTTTGTGTATTTTCCAACAGCACTAACAGACCATCTAGCATGGTGAACACCATTTACCTAAGCAGGTACCCCCACCCGCAACCTTCCTGATAACCAAATCAAAGTAGCAACTTACAATAACTCCTAAAACATTGGCAAAGTTTAGGCATTCGGGCCGAAAAACTTGATATAAAAGTCCATGTTCCCAGAAACTGACAAATAATAAAAGCTACATTTTCCAGGTCAAGGCCCTAGGCATATTTAATTCATGAGTTCAGGCCACCGGTACTTACTGCGTCACCTTCAACACACAGTACTCAGCGGCAAGTGAGGTTAGTGCTGAGCCAATGAGTGGAAAGGAGACAGAAGACAAGAAGGAACCAGCTCACTGGTTCACTCAGGTCATGATCTCACAGTTATGAGTTCAGACCTGCGTCATGCTCTGTACGGGGTGTGGAGCCTGCTTGCGATTCTCTCTTTCCCTCTCTCTGCCCCTCTTCTCCCCATCCCCCACTCATATGCTCTTCTCGCTCTAAAAAGTAAAACAAAGAAGTTAAAGAGGGGAGCCCAGGTGGCTCATTCCATTAAGCATCTGACCTTGAATTTGGGGATTTTCACGTATGGGGACCAGTGGAGAGACTTGCCCGGAAAGCCAGGGATGTGGGAACCAACCATTCAGTGTTCTTTGACAGTAATCACATAACTTTTCACTGGGGCAGAATGAGCTCCTGCACCCTAACACCGACACCAAAGGAATTAGTGCCGATGCTTAACTGAAGAGCTCGGAGAGCTATTTGAAAACACTTCCTGAAGTTTTTCACTGAACCCTTACAGTTTGACATTGTTCAGATTTACCTTTGTCCTCATTTAACTTTATCCTGTACAAATGCTGCGGGGCTTAATAAAGGTCTATATGATCACAAAGGCAGCTCATAACCCAGCATGAAATTCCATTCTCATTTATTTCTGTTTGTCCACTGCCAAAGAATACAGACAACTGCATGCTTGTCTTACAGACAACAGAGGGCAAGCTTTGGTCAGCAACTCCGTCTAAAAGATGGAGCTGAAGTCAGTTTATGGAAAATAAATGCACGAGAGAGAAGAGAGCAAAACGTACTATTACTCTTCTGGTACGGGCTTCCTGCCCATGGGGTCCATAGAGCCGAATTGTGGGAGGCATCTCAGAGAATGCCCTCAATCTGTAGGTGACATTTGTCCCCCTGATGAGAAGTTCACATCTGTATAACAGGACATTTCTGAACAAAGTAAAGTAATTAGATTCCCACTTTATATAGCAGAATCTCAACTCCCAATTCACAATGCTTTTCATACTCCCAGGCTATTCGGAGAATTTCGATACATAAATATTTTTGAGGGGTGCCCGGCTGGCCCAGTGGGTGGAGGAGCGTGGGACTCTCGGTCTCAGGGTTGTAGTTGAGCCCCACATCGGGCATGGAGCCTACTTAAAAACACCGTAGATATTTTTGAGACTGAGGTCTACATGAGTTTTGTAGTACGTCTTTCCACTTGCTTCCTTCTGCATCATAAATTTTGTCAAATAGAAAACCTCAAACTTGATGGACAGTTAACTCAGTGTACTAGGGCTTTAATTCTGGTGAGTGGCCTTTCGTAAGTCATGTGTGCACACACGTCTTTGTTTTGCTGGGAAGAACAATGAGTAAGCCATGGGCAGAGCTCTTCTGCTCTAACACAGATGGTGGGAAGAATTTTCTTAGAACTGTTTCAAAAAAGAGGCAATAATGATAGTCATGTGGCCTGTTCATCCTCTAGATTCATTTACAGCTGAGCATGATCTTGACTATTACAAGGAAATAACCCTTAAAAATCAAATTACAGTAGAACTTTGCCAATTCATGCCTGACTAATTTGCCCACCCAGTAAGTAGTTCTTCCTGAAATCTTGCTGTTCTTCTACTGACTTTGAGAAAAATGTAATAACAGGCTTCTGGGGAAGGCTCATGTTCCTTTTTCTTTCAAGGTTCATTGTGAAAAATATAATGCTATACCTTAAGGTATCATAAACAAATAAAAGAGAACACAAATCTGTCTGGCAAACCGTGAAGGGAAAGAAAGCATCTGCTGTAGGCTGGGTTCTGTCGTCTTTCTTATTTTTAACCGTAGGATATTTTTAAGAAAACAGACCATAAATTTTCATATTGTAAAATAAGATTATATAAAAGCAATAAACTGTAGAGATAAACGTCAGACAGCCTATGTAAGGCTGTGAGGTGGGCTTTTAACATGATTTAGTAATAGTTTTATGATAGAATTTTGTTCTGTCGTCAAAGTGACTTAACTGTTCTCTGTAGGTTCATCGTGTTGTCCATTGAGACCTTTGGCTTGCTGTTTGCAAAATAAAGGAAATTTCAACTCAATGTTAACTTTATTTCTAGAACTCTGGTGGGTGCTGGCTAGATATGTACCAGTAGAGCATGGTAGGGTTTTTAAATTTTATTTTACTGAGGTCCTAATGAAAGTGTCTTAAACCTTGAACGTTCGTCATGTAACTTTTTCTGTAGTCTAGATAAATCTTGCTAACTTGCTACCAAAACCCTGGAAGGCTCAGATGGTGAAGGGTGTGTTCTTTCTCCGGTGAGAAGACAGAAGTAGCAGCAGTTATGTCATGTTCTCAGTATGGATTCGGCTTGGTTCTTTATGCCACAGATCCAGAACTATAAAAATAAGTGTACGGACCAGAGAAAAAGGCCCATAATTAGGTACCATCTCTGGGCCTAAGTATAGTTACAATGTAAAGTCTTTGCTCTTTTATTCTGAGAATTGAAACATTTCTGCTATACCGTTCATTTGCATATTCATTTATCTCAGTTAGCTGTAAAAATGACCTAGATCGCTGCATTGACAGGAGTGCTAGATCATGGGTGAATGCTTCCCCAAGTAAATTTGACAGCAGATTGCTAATGTCTACTGAAGATCACTTTGCAGAAAGTGGCTCACAGTCAGGGTTGTTGTCCGATAGCGTCACTCTCAGGTGCGTCTCAGAAGGTGCTGAGTGAAGGGGTGGAGGGGCCAACAGGTTTCTCACAGGAGATCGCAGGTGACCCTGGGTGCCCTCGGGTGGCAGCCTTGGGGTGCGTGGCCAGGAGGAAGGTTTGAGAACCAGCAAGCGGAAGCATCCCACTTCCTGAATTCTTCATGTTTTGATTACTAGAATCTGCTTTTATACAGAGCTTTTATTTTTTATTTTTTTTTTAAGATTTTATTTATTTATCAGAGAGAGAGAGGGGGAGAGAGCGAGCACAGGCAGACAGAATAGCAGGCAGAGGCAGAGGAAGAAGCAGGCTCCCTGCTGAGCAAGGAGCCTGGTGTGGGATTCGATCCCAGGATGCTGGGATCATGACCTGAGCCAAAGGCAGCTACTTAACCAACTGAGCCACCCAGGCGTCCCTATACAGAGCTTTTAAAGGAAGGTTCCGAACAGAAGTGTGTTTTGTACACGGCCTGCGGAGAACACGCCTCTCAGGGTGTAAGACGAGTCATCCACACGCTCTCACAG
Source organism: Mustela nigripes (assembly GCF_022355385.1). Classification (NCBI taxonomy): domain Eukaryota; kingdom Metazoa; phylum Chordata; class Mammalia; order Carnivora; family Mustelidae; genus Mustela; species Mustela nigripes. The sequence continues at coordinate 74,640,452 of NC_081564.1, forward strand.
GCCTTTCCTCCAGGCCCAGTAGCTGCTGGGCTTGCGAGCAGCTGAATTGGGAGGAGTCTACAGGAATGAGGGAAGGAAGCGTCCACTTGACACCTCCTCACCACCAAGTGTTTATAAAGCATCTTTAGTGTCTAAGGCAAGAGAAGGTCGTCTGTGGGTTTTACATGTAAAGGGCTATCAGAGTTACAAAACCCCCTGAAATGTGTATGTGCTGAGTAGGAATATCTCTGCAGCTCTCTACAAGGTTTCAGATTGTACCTTAAATCATGTATGTATGTGTGTGTGTCATCTCTGCACCCGGGGTAAGGGTTAAGCTCATGACCACAAGGTCAGGAGTCGCGTCCTCTACCGATTGAGGCAGCCAGGCGCCCTTCACGTTCTGCCTTAAATTCAGTTCTACTTTAACTGCTCTCATCAGTCTGAAGTCTTACTCCAGCATCGCATACCACGGATACTCATGATTTCCTTGGTAGAATTCATAGAGTTGACTTTTGGGAGCATCATCCCTTAATTCTCAGGCACCCCTGTAACAGTGCAAAGTGAGATATTCAATATCCATCTGTTTCCGTTACTAGAACTTTATACTCATAACTGCCAACTCTCTAGCAGTCAGACCAATATTTTAATAAATTGATATTGCAAACCCATAGATTGGTATTTGACTGTGGATGCTTGGAGCCTGTTAACATGCTTAGCGTAAAGCAGGTGCAATAGAAATTCGCTGCATGACTGAATAAGCCAAGAAATGACCAATGGGCCAACCGTTGATGATGCAGTTTAGTAATCAGGAAGTTCGGCAGGAATGTGCAGTGACCAGATTTCTTCTGCTAATCTTAATAGTGCAAAATATTATAAAAATAGGTCTGCGTTCATTGTTTGATCTAAAATAGATCTGAACCGATTGTTTGGCCTTCCTAAGGGCAGGACAAAATAGATCATACTTCCTGTCGCCTGCACGACGCCCTGCTCCTTGCTGAGGCAATCCTGCTCTCCTGGCAAAGGCGGAACAGTAGAGGGCATGAAACCTTGAAGGTCATTCCAAATGTATATAAACAACATGGGCCAAGCCCAGAGCTGGTAGAGCATCTAAAAATAGATATGTAATCCCTTATCTTGTTGCATATGAAAACAGTGTTTATATGAAGCAACATGATTAGGAATGACGTGTGAGAAAAGAATGTCTGCAGTGTCTTCTACAGTTTGGAGCGAGAAAACATGTTAGCATGACTTTCAAGCACAGGATTAGTGCTGCTGGAATGGGGGCTGAAACTGTAGCCAGTTTCCCTTTGATGAAAAGAAACTGATGATTCCTGCTGACATGTAACAGTCTGTCTTGTAGAGACTTGTCCTCTGGCCACAAAGTAGCACCCTGTGGTGGGAAGCTGGCTGCTGGTGGTCATTAAAATAGAGAGGTGTGTTTGCACACCGCCTCTCCTGTCGCCTCCCCCGCCAGAATCTTAGCTGAACGCGCCAGAGGTTTATTTCTTATTCCTGCTACCTGCCAGCCCAGGTCAGTGGGCATTCCAGTCCACGTGGTCACCCAGACCCACGGGAGCTCGCACAGGAGCTTTTCTCAGCCTCCATTCTGGCCTGACACTTGTCACCCCCTCCTCTGAATACATTGCCCCAGACTAGAAATACGGCCCCTGCCTGACTGCCAGAGGGCTGGGAAACACCGTCCTCTATGCATCTAGGAAGGAGAGAGAACTGAAAAGTGCTAAGCAATGATTATAATTCATGAGCAGTATTATTTATATTAGAATCAGAGTGTGGTATGATACGTCCTTCACCAGAGGGGCAGCTTTAATCGGACTGATTTAATGAAGCCAATTCCATGTCCATTGGCTACTTTCTGAGCCCTAAGAATAACTGGATGCCTAATTTCCCGCTATACTGGATGCCTAATTTCCCGCACACAGCGAATGGGGTTTTGCCTGTGGTGTACTGTTGGCCTGCGAAAGACAGCACTCGTTTTCATGTCTGGTATTTTCCAAGACACTGATCTGATATATCCGTTTTTAAAGCTCAAGTGTGGCTGGGTGCAAGTAAGTCAGGACAGAAAGTGTGCCATTGATAATTGTTGATAAACAGGAATTTCCTAGGATTTCCCCCCGTGGATAACAGTGAAGAGCAGCTGGGGTGATTTTCCCTTTCTCGCTTCTCCTGTCCAAATCACAGCACATGGTGCATGCACGCATTCACGTACGTACGTACACACACACACACACACACACACACACACACCCAAGCTGTGCGGCCATCCGTTACCTGGAAGCCTCCAGTGAGAGAAGCACCATGAAAGAACCCAGGCTTGGGGGTTCACAGGAGGCTCAGTGAGAACTTGGACTCCAGGTGCTCCGGGCCTTCCTGTGTGCACAGGAGGCACCCATGGGTACCGCTGGCCTCAGGTGCAGAAGCATGCTAGGAAATTAACAGTGCGTTCCCTCCCATGGCCACGCGGCTGCAGGGACTCCAGGACGAGCTGACCTTGAGCGAGTTCCTACACCTCCATCCCTGCTGCTGCCTCTCTGACTTCCCGGTGCCCTCCAGCGGGAATCCAGATGCCTCGCGGGGCTCTGGGCCTTCCTTGCCCAGGTTTCCCAGGTGGTGGGTAGGCCTTTCCCCTCCCGCTCTCCTGGGTGTTCCTTTTCCGAGGAGCTCTTGCCTGGCCCTGCCTGGGACGGGGTCTCCTTGCCGCTTCCACCTCAGCCTGCCACTCCATCCCACTCCTGCTTCCCTTGGCAGGACTCCCTTGGCCCCTCCATGGGCACCCTCACCCACGCCTCGCTGCCCCTCGCTGCTGCCTGTAGTACTTGACTTTGGCCTTGCTCGCGGCTGATACTACACTCTGCCCTGTAGTTACCGTATTTCTGTGTAAATCCCCCTTTCCGTCCTTTTCTCTCAGCTCCTGGAAGGTTAAGGGTTGTTGTAGGCATTTTCTCATACTCCGCGTTGTCATGCTTTGTAATGTGACTGAATGCTCATTCAACTATTACATGAGTAAGTTTGTTACAGAGTACTCTTTGAGCGTGAGTATAGGGAGTGTTGGCTCCTCGGTATTTAACGTTTTTTGGATGGTTAGATTACAGTGTACTTAATAAATGAATGTCTGCAAAATAGAATTCAGTCTGGAAAGTAAAATCGTTTTACCCATAGAATATTCATCTTAAAAACACATGAATTGACACCTATGTAATTTTTTATTCTTTAGTATGAGTTTAGCTTATGATAGCCAAAAATAAACGGACCTGTCTTAGGGCTAGGATATATCTACGGTAATAGTTTTCTCCTGAATCGTTTTTGCTGGGTTTTATCCTGTCCAGCTGGGTGATGTCCAGGAGTATAAGTTAGAGGTTCAGAGAAAAACTGGTCAAACAAGACAGGGACATTTGTAATTGACCAGAGCAAAATGGATTGGTGTTTACCTGGTACTCGGATTTGTTTTGTGGTTGTGGGATAATTGCATCGTTGGATTCTTCATTAACTGTTGGATCGTTTTTCTTAATAGAATAACTTTATGAAGCTGAGAACTGGCATGTTCTGTTCTTGGCAAAATCAGTGCCAGTGTAGTTAATCCACCAGTCTAGCTGGGTTTTAATTTAAAGAACAAATTACCTCTGAAATAGTAATAAATCCCACTTCGGAATAGCAAGAAGATGTCAACTCTTGCACATGGGATAATTATCATGTCATTAAAAAGCACAGTAATTTTAATAACCCAGGTTGTGTGCAGTAAAGCTCGTCTTAAGAATACATCAGCCATGTGCTAGGATCATGTAATAATAAACTTCTTATTTATGCTCTTATTTATTTAAAGTTTGAATTAACATAGCCTAGTCTTTGCAAAACATCTTACTGCTTTTGACTCTTATATTCTCTGCTGTGTAATAATGGGTTCTTGTGATTTGTTTGTTTTAGATCTCCTGTTTACTCCAAGTAAGGGAATCTTGATATTAGGAATATCTTCTTTTTAAAGATATTTCTTTAAAAAGAAGAAATATTCTTCTTTTTAAAGATTTATTCATTTATTTGAGAGAGAGAGAGACAGTGTATGTAGGGGGAAGTAGAGGGAGAACAGAGATAAAGGAGAGAAGCAGCTCCCCACTGAGCATGGAGCCAGAAATGGGGACTCAGTCTCACAACCCTAAGATCAAGAGTCAGACATTTATTGACTGAGCCACCCTGGGGCCCCTAGGAAATTTTGCATATACCAGTTGTCTTTAGTGATGTGAACCCCCTCCCCTTTTTAAAGTAACCTCCACACCCAGTGTGTGAAGCTTGAAGTCACAACCCCGAGATCAAGCTGAGAACCCACACACTCCACTGACTGAGCCAACCAGGCGCCCCTGAAGGTCCGTTTTTTACTGACCTTCATAACCTTATACTGACTTCTCATGTGAGCACAGGAGAAATCTGGTAATGAGTCACTGCTGTGGAAATGCACATCACATTTTTGGCTTGCTGCTTTTTCTCAAAATAAACTAAAGGATTCCCCTTCCTGCCACCTTCTGGTAATATTTTCTCACTTAATTTAGATAACCAAGATAATGAGAAGGCTTTCCTAATCCGTGGTGGGGTGTCTTACCGAGTCTGTTGAATTTGGTCTGACTTGGATTCATTTTGGGATTCCCTTTTTTTAGAATAAATTGCGTCTGGGGTTGAGGGGAAGCACTTTCACTGCATGGCTCCAAATTCAGTGTCTTATTTTTCAACCCAGCAGCTGTTCTGCAGATTTCTTAAGAAGGGCTGAGTAAAAATATGGCAGTTCTGAAATGAACGAAATAGTTGCGTTATCAAAAACCAGCAGCTGCCAGCATGTGATTTGATTTCTGTGCTACAAGTATTTGTTTTTCTTAGACATTCTCACTGTCCTATATTTGATTAAACTGCTGGAGCAGGTGATTCCCTCCTCCCTCCCCCACGCACCCCATGTTTGAGCTCCCAGGTGAAAGCACTGGAGTGATTTCACACTGTACATTTTGTCTTCTGATTCTAATAATCATCATTATTAAATAGTACTAAACAGCACCCACAACAAAGCCCTCAAGTCTTTGAACAGCCCGTGGAGCTTGGTTTTAAAAGAAACTGTGGTTCAAATAAAATTTAAATCCCTCCCCACTCCCTGGTAGTCACGTGGCCTCGGGAACAACAGTGTGAGGAGCCCAAAAGCATGATGGGTGTTAACAGCATTTGCTTCAGGCTCGTGTGCGAACACGGTGCAGGAGGACAGTTGTAAGAGACTTGTGTGGAAGTAGATGTACAACCAGATGGCTGTACATCTACTCCGAGGGCTCTGAGGGCAGGCACACAAAAAGGGGGAGAGTTTTATTTGTTGAGAAGGGATATAGCTGGCACATAATAGGGGTTCTCTTCAGAATCCTGGGAGTTTTATGCAGGGGGGAGCGCAGGGGGAAATAGTTGTTTTAAACAGACTTCTGTAGGGCATTGGAGTAGAAAAAGGGATTTCATTTTTGCTTAGGTATTCTTTGCGTTTCCAGGAAGAAACTTCTTCCTTGTCTGTGAACACAGAGGAAAAGCTTTGGGCAGGATGGGAAATGTATTGGCACATCCCCACCGTTACTGAGTGCCTCGGAAAGTGAGGTCGGGGCAGACCTACAGACGGTCTCCTGATCTCTCTTGCAGAATCTGAGTTTGGCCCGTGGATAGCATTTTCATGTTGGGGTCCTGCGCAGAATAAAAGTTTGCATAGATCCTCGCAGCACCACTAGTCAGGAAGCCCTCTGGGTAAGAATGGGATGCGGTTTCAGTCTTCTGGATGCACATCAGGAGTGTTCTGCTCAGGTAATCGATGGGCGAGGCATCTCCTGGAGCTTCTGTTATTTTCCTCCTAAACAGGTTTTCGGACTGGTGGTCTGCCTTTGTATGCATTTCCTGTGACTGCCATCTAACTAGTTACTACAGACCTGGCTCAGAAATGCAGGAACTGGGGTGCCTGGGTGGCTCAATGGGTGCCTTTGGCTAAAGTCATGATCTCAGGGTCCTGGGATCGAGCCCCACATCGGGCTCTCTGCTCAGCAGGGAGCCTGCTCTCCCCACCCCCGCCTGCCTGCCTCTCTGCCTACCAATGATCTCTATCCATCAAATAAATAAAGTCTTAAAAACTAAAAACAACAAACAACAAACAAAAAACACAGGCACTTACTCTGTCTCCATTCTGGAGGCCAGAAGTTCAAAGTCTGTTACTGGGCTGTTGGGAGGCTGTCAGCAGGACTGTGCTCCCTCTGGAGGCTCTGGGAGAGAATCTGTCGCTTGCCGCCTCCAGCCTCCCGGGCTGCCAACTTCCGCTCCCTTGTGGCTGGGTCAGCTAGGTCGCTCCGGTCTCTGCCCTCCGAGGTCATGTTGACAGTATTCTCTGCCGTGTCAGATGTCCCTCTGCATTTCTCCTAAGGACACTGGTGATTCCATTTAGGCCTACCTGGATAGTCTGTGGTCCTCTCTCCACCCCAAGGTCCTTCATTTAGTCACACCTGTAAAAACTTGCAGGTGACCCATACAGGTTCCAGGGATGGGGACATGATATATCTTCGCTGGCCGTTACGTTCAGCTTGCTATGCCCTGTTTTTGCCAGCTGGGACAGCTTGCAGAGAGAACTGGAGATTTCCGATTATATCCTCCAAGGGTCATTTTACTCTGAAACTAAACTGAGTGATTATTGAGAACATACTGTGTGTTGGTGCCGTTGCTAAGATCCGGAGACACACAAAGCGGGGTGTGCCCCCAGGTTGTTTGTGATTTTAATGCAAGCGATGGGTATGTACAGCAAGTCCTCAGAACAGGGTCGCATCAGATCCTAAGAACCAGAATGTGGTACCCACAGCGACCTTTGGGAGTCCCTGAGCTGCACCCTTGGCCTGCACGGATGTGGGAACATCTGACCCTGGGAAATTTAGTAGATGGCATGATGTTGTTAAGAATTCAAGGATGCCTGGTGTGCGGTGAATCTCAGGGACCCTGGTCATCTAAACTAAATATGCAGTGACAGCTTGGAACACAAGCCCAGCCCAAGTCTGAATGCTGGGTCTGTGCTACCTGAGGGTCACCCTGCTTGTGGGTACCTAGAGCAGGCTGCCTGACCTGCCTAAGCCATACTCTTCTCATCCTCAAAATAGGGCTAATGTTACCTCTCTCAGGCTTTTTGGGATGAAAATGAGCTAATGCATATACAGTGTTGACTAAAGTTTGTCTTTTCCTTCTCTCTCCCCTTTTTTCTTTAAAAAAAAAAAAAGGCCGGGGGAGTCCGTTTACTGGCCATGTTGAGCACACTGTCCCAAGTAATCAAACACTGTCCTGTCCAGCCCCCCCAGCAAGCACATGATGACACATTCAGCATTTCTCAGGATACCATTTCGACTTGGATATAAACCAGTCTTCTAAATTACATTTTATATGACAATGTGTCCCCATAATTTTCATCTCTAAGGCTTCTTGAATTGCATCTTAGCATGTTTCTTCCAGTAGAACTTGAAATTAAATAAATAAATGGTTAAGTTGCCGACTGTAGCTAATAATGATTTGTACCAAGGCTGAGGATTACACGGCGGTTACATTTAATGGTGACAGTTGCCTTCAAAATACTTCCTTGAATCAGAGCGCTCGAATGTCTGCATATGCGTTTGTTTCTCATCTGTGATGTGTGGGCGCGGGCACGCACATGTGAGAGGGCTGAAGGGAGCGTGTGGTTGAACTCCGTTTGGCCTAATTTGAACAGCAGTTGTTCTAGAGTTCATGATTCTATCTCGTTAAAATTATTACTTGAATTTCAAGAAAAAAGATTCCTTCCACACTCAGCCACTTACATAGGAAGAAGCAATTAGGGCAGGTGTCACCCCAGTTCCCTTGTCCAGCTGCCATCTTGTGTGTAATGGCCCCTTTGAGGGGTGAGGGGCAGAAACCAAGTTTGACTGAAATGATAACAGGTAGATTTCCTGGCTAGGTAGACACCAAGATTTGTGTGTGTGTGTGTTTGTCTGTGTGTGTCTATTTATATATGCACATATACACATCTATTATATGTTACATATATACATATGTGTTAATGCATTCTGTATGTGGATATCTATGTGAAGATCTATATTATGTATACACACGTTTACTCTGATGGATGCCTAGCAGTATGTGCTAATGAATCAAAAAGAAATTTTTTCAGGGCCTTTTTATAAATTGAGTAGTATTTTAAGTTTCTTTTGAAAATTTAACTCTGAAGCTAGTCTTCATCACTGTCGCTTTGAAATGCCCTAAATTATTTTCTGTGGGTGGGTAGACCCACTTTACCACCCATGGCAGCTTTCCAGCTAGGGTCCTAAAACGGATGTAAGTGGTTTGTATTTCATGAATTAGTAGATAAGCAGTCTCCTCCCCTGTACTGGCCCCTTCATTCCCCTGTACTGGCTGATGACTACAAATCACAAGGTTAAAAAACAGGACTAGTACCTTGAAAGCTTAGTTTAACCTAAAGGTTTCTATGGGAAAGTCAGTCAGGATTAGAATAGTGGGGAGTTTGGGAAAGACGCTGATGTTTATAAGTCTAAGAATCACATTGTTAACTCTTCCCAGTCTTCTTCAAGATGGTATCCCAAGTGAGGCTCAAGTTTGTAATTCTCCAAATGTAGTTGGTCCATTTATGATCTATTGCCACGTCTTATATACTTGTTCTGAAGGGACAAATTATGTTAGTATCTGGGTAAGATTTTTATCCAGCACCCCCCCCCCCCCGATCTAAGAATTAGGGTTTTTACTTTGAATGTAGGCAGCCAAGCCTGTGGGAGTTTCAGACTATCCATACAGTTTGGGTAGGAGTTCAAACCTTGGCTCTCCTCCTTACCCCACCTCTCTGATGTTGGACAAATTCCTGAGCCTTTCTTTGCTTTAGTTCACTCCTCTGTAACATGCATGATAGAAGGACTAAGAGAGACAAGTTCTGTGAAACACTTAGAATGTGGACAGGGAGTTAGTGTCCCCAAATATGCTAATTGTTATTGTTGACTTATGGCTAAAAATGAATTGTGTCATGCAAACATTTAGGAGGTGGACCCACCCCCAGCTTATATAGATTTTACTGCATAGTTCTACCTAGAGATTTTTATGGGAAAGTCATCACTCTTGTCTTAAGCCTTGGAAGTGTCATGGAGTTGAATGTAGAATTCTTGGGAACATTGAGGATGCCCCCAATTTTGCCCTGACCTCACACCCAGGTCTGGAGATGATTCACCTGTGCGGTCAGTCATTGTCCCCATGCCCTGCCGTTACCTGACCTTCGAAGTCCACCATTGTGCATCTGGGGTGGGGGCAGGCAGTGTGATGATGTCACAGCTTAGGGGAGTATTAGCTAAGGAGCTTGGTGCATTGGGCAAGTGAGGCTGGCGTCCTGGGATCAGGGCTGCTTCATGCCAGGTCACTGCATAGATGTGGTTGGCTCTTGCTGTGCAGCCCTGGTATCCCTGCCCGTGGGACCGTTTTCTTCAGGATTATAGGGTTGACATTCCCCACACCCAGTGTATTACGTAAATGGACGCTCAGGTGTAATTTAGTTGTAAGTTGAATAACCTCACAACAGATCAGCTTTTTTTTAAAGATTTTTTATTTATTCATTTACTTTAGAGAGCGAGCAAGCTTGTGCCAGTGGGGCAGGGGGGAACGGAGGGCGAGAACCTGAAACAGATTCCACGCGGAGCTCTGGAGCCGGACATGGGGCTCGATCTCATGACTATGTGACGTGAGCCAAAGCCAAGAACCAGACGCTTAACCGACAGAGCCACCCAGGCACCCCTCAGATCAACTTTAAAAAAAAAAAAAAGGCGGGCGTTTCTAAGCTTAGACAAGTTTTGTAGTCTTCCTTGGTCTTCCATCTTGGTCCCTAACACGGCGTTTCATTTCCATGTATTTTTTTTTTAAGGGATAGTTAATTTTGTAATTGTTGATTGTTTTTAGAGTTCTTTATCTGTTTTGCCTTCATAGGATAGAACAAAGGTTTTCTCAAACTGTACATGCTAAACTGTTGGCAATATAAGAAAAGGGTTTTGCTTGGACAGCAGACTAATGGAACCACCAAGTTTCTGAAAAGAGCTGTTGGCTTTCCAGTTGGCTGGGGTTGGCAGGGACCCCACGTCCTCCCGTTCCTCACCTCTGCATTTAAAATACTCCCTAGTAATAGAAGCTTTATAATGTTCAGTTGTGACTCACCCGAGATTTCCACGTACACTGACCTTTGAGGTATGTGACCGTTTATGAACTTGGAGGTGCATGTGGTCAGAGCCCCACGTTCCAGATGAGGAACCTGGTCTGGGAAAGGCTGAGAGCCTGAAGTTACCCAGCGAGTTGGTCCCTGCCCCAGTTCAGCACTAGCAGGCTGTCCCCCTCCCAGGCCCCTGAGGGTTCTCTCCCGGGTGCATCAGAGCCACACCTGTGGTGCGGAAGCTGGACTTCTCAGAGACTGTGCCTCCCTCTTCTTGGAGCTGTGGGTGCAGGGCAGACGGTGCCACACAGGTGTGTGTCAAGGTCAGGACCAAGGTGAGGCCAGGGAGGACTACAGGCTCCGAACTCATGTTGGTAGTACATCAGTACCCTGCCCCCCGACGGCTTTGCTGGGGGCATCCTAGGCCGATAGGTTTTACGGGCAACGTGGATAGGCCTCTGACATTTGCACTATGTGTGGGCACTTGAATGAATGCTAGTCCCTGTAATTCTAAGAGAAAGTCACAACTTCTACTAAGTTTACTACGTGTGTTGAGGCATCAGCAAAGACTTAAACTTTGGTACCTACAGTGGTTTGATTGTTCAAGGTCTGGTGTGATACTGAAAGGGGTACTAGGGGATTTTTCTCCTGGAAATTTTTTTTTTAATGATTTTTTTATTTATTTGAGTGAGCATGGGTCAGCGTGGGTGGAGAGGGGAGAGCAAGAGGAGAGGGAGAAGCAGACTCTGCTAGGCAGGGACCCTGATGCGGGGCTCTGTCCCAGGACGCCAAGATCACGACCTGAGCTGAAGGCAGCCAGGAAATTGACTAAACCCCCAGGCGCTCCTCTCCTCTCTGATTTTTGTCTCAAGTTCGTTCACACACACACACACACACACACACTCTCCTGAGTGTCTGGTCCTCCTGGCTTCAACACCAGCCCCCGCACACTCCCAGTTCCCGCTCTCTATAGCACGGTTCCTTGTCCTGGGAATGTTTTTGGCCCAGAGCTTCATTCCTGATTGATAACTGCATAACGTTTGCTCTTGTTTTGAGACACAACTCAGGCAGGTGGGAGCTCAGCCTTCAGTCTCCGCTTCTCAGGATTTTCCTGGCAACCATGTGGTGAACTGTCACACTTGCTGCTCTTCTGTTAGGTAGAAAATAGTCTGGTGCATGTCACTTGGCTTGCATACCTCTCTTTAAAATCAATCAATAAATAGGTCGATCGATTGATCTCACACACACACACACACACACACACACACACACACACCCCAGAGGTGGAAGGGAAACCAGGATAAGGATAAGAACCAGATAACTTTCTTCAGGTAAGTGATTGAGCTGTCCCATTCACAGTGGAGAGTGATTAGTCCCGAAGAAATGACACAGTATTGTGGAAACAGATGTTAAGTGTTGGAGTCAAAGAGGCTTTGGTTCAAATCTCTGCTTTGCCACTTTCTCATCATAGAAAGTTCTAGTTACACAGAAACTCCCTGACAGTTTAAGGACGTGGGAGTTGAAAAATCAACAACAGATCACCAGAACATTCTTTACAGAATTGCCCAAAGGTGGCATGAACACCTTACAAAGCATAGAGTAAGGAAACAGAATTGGACAGTGATTCTCAGCTGACCCATCCACCTCCCGCAACCCCCTCAACCTCCCCCCCACCGCAGCCCTCTGTGCTTGACAGTGTTTGCAGACATCATCTGGTTACCACAGCTGGGGAATAGGGATTGCTGCTATACGTTGTGGGTAAAAGCCAGAGGATGTTTCTAAAAACTTTACAAAACATAAAATAGCTCCCAACAAAGAATTATCTAGCCCCAGATGCCAGTGGTGCTGAGATTGAGTTAGGAGTAGTATTTATTGAATCTAATTGTCCCACTTAATATCCAGTGACTATGCGAGATGAAGTCATTCTCATCCCCATTTTACAGATGAGAAGATTGGCCTTTAGCGGAGGTTAAGAAACTTGCCTTTGGTTATTCAGCTACTTCTAGACAGACCTGGCATTTTGGAGTTGACGTGTATGCGTCCAAAGCCTGTGCTCTTTCAGCTGGCCTCCGCAGTGAGCGCACTGCTCTGTCAAGCGATGGTCACAGCCAGGCAGGGTGAGCGCCTGCTTGAGAGGGATGGATAGAGATGCTGGTCTCCACTGTTTGCACTTTGGAGGTGTCTTCTGAGAATCTCATTCTCTGATTCTTTTCTGAAAGGCGGTTTGTCGTCTCGGCCCCAGAATTACAGTGGCAGGCACATAGTCCTTGGCCACAACCATGAAATCCCTCTGCCTTGTTTGCACCTGTGAGTCTTATCCCTGTTCCTGTCCCAGCACTATCAGCCCAAGGGCTAGGGTTCCAGTGAGGGGCAGCCAGAATGCACCCCCTCCACCATCTCAGCCACCTTCTAGACCCAGGCAGTTCTTTAACCAACGCAGGTAAATGGGTCCGGCTCATTTCCCTTTGGGAGGTCCGTAGAGGCACAGACGTGGAGAAGGGAAAGAGAGGGCAGGGGAAGCTGTCACATACTTTTAGAGATTGCAGCTTCGTGTCAGCTTGCTGATCAGTGAAATTCTGCTAGTTTCTCAGGTAGAAATTCACAGGTAATCAGTTTCTCTTGGAAAAGGAGACCAGAGAGGTCCACTCAGTGGCTGTCAACCCTGGCCACAGATAAGAATGAGCTGGAGAGCTTTTTTTAGGGGGTGGATGGGGCCAAGGGAGAATCTTAAGCAGCAACCCCCTCCCCCCAGCATGGATTGTGACCTGCGGCTCATTCTCACAACCCTGAGATCTTGATGTGGCCTGAAATCAAGAGTCTGATGCTTAACCAACTGCATCCCCCAGGCGGCCCGCAGCTGGAGAGTTTTTGAAGGACACCTGTGTTTGAGCCCCTCTACCAGAAATTTTGTCTAGGTGAGGGCTGGGTACCTGGGCTTTTTTTTTTTTGGACTTCTCAAGAGTTTATAATGTCCAGCCAGGCCTAAAGAACCCCTGGTTAACTCCATGCTTCAGTCCTGCCCCTTCTGCTCAGGAAAACCCAACTCAGGGACCTGTTGACATCATTCTGTCTCTGGAGACTAGAAGGGGCAGGGGCGGGGGGCTGGGTTCTGTGTCCCAGGGTGGCCTCAGTAGCTTGCGTGGAGTGGAAGAGGGGCCACAGTCCGGTCTTAAATTCCCATCTGCCAGAACCTTATATTGACATAAAATTTCTCCTCCTCCTTCAGATTTCTTATTTTAAATGGCTTACTCTTAAGCTACATGTTATGTAATCATTTGGGTAATTTCTCCACAAAGCTTGGAAGTTTCCCTCTCCAGACTATGTCTCTCACCAACATTGTTTATAGAAAGGAGGTGATTTTCATTTCCAATATTCCTTTTTATTTCCACTTTCATTGCTGTCTACAAATCCTGTACCCCAGAGGAGGAAACTCTAAATATTTAATGAGCTTTGAGGGAAACTTTTTAACAAAAAATAACCTAATTAATGGCTTGACATCCTGATAGACGATACACTTGAAACTGTAGTCTCCAAACATTTTTGCTTAGCGAACCTTGTGAAAATTTTGAAAAAGCCGTGTGTCACACATTTTATAAGAAATTTTTTTCTCATACATTTTTTGACACCTGTAATTCGTCAGCAGCTCATTAAGTTATTAGTCCAGTGATTGCAAGAGATGTAATTTCTCACGTAGCGAGTACTTGAAAAATTTGGAAATTTCGTTTTGTAATTGCAGACATGCTCATTTTATGGAAAATATCTGCCATAAAATTAACACAATCATTCCTTATTGTTTAAAACAGCTATATGAGGCTTATTCCCTGTCACTAAAAATCTGACTTTATTTAAAAAAATTAAATAAGAGAATTGGGTGGATGAGCGGTAGATAAGCAAGACTTTCCACTCCATGGGCCTGTCACCCAGGCAGTGGTGAAATAATCTGTTTCGTGTTCTCGCCACGCTCTTTTCTCCCCCTGGGGCTGTGTGTTTTTCAAAGCCTTCCCTTCACTCTGTGCTTTTATACCCAGCCAGGTGCCTGCTGGCGAGCCTCAGGATGGGTGAGAAGCACATCTTTCTTTGGAAAGCAGGAGGGGGCGGGTTGTGATTTGGGTAAGAGCAGGTTGGAAAGGAAGGGCAGCGGAAGACAGACACTGTTCTCCGATCAGGTTTGGGGAAGAGAACATGTGGAAAAAAGGATGTAGAAAATGATTTCTTTAAAGCCACCCGTGCCCAGGTTTCTGGAAAGTCTTCGTATCATCCCAGAGGTGTGCGTTCTTCAGTGTACGGAGCTCCGCTGTGGAAGATATGGGGGTGGGGTGGCAGGTGGGTAGAAAGAAGAGAAATCACTCGGCTCCCTGTCACTTCAGGTCCTGTCACTTTGCTCATTTCATTCATTAGTTAGAATATAGATGAGAGAGAAACATACACAGGAGTGTACACATGACAAAGCCCAGATTATGTTAGAAATTGGCAGGTTGCAAGCACTGAATCTGGCAGGTGTAACCCCGAGGAGAGGAGGGAGTTGACACAGCCGAGCTAACAAAGATTTCCTTATCAGAAGGAGGGGAGCCTGTTCAGGGTTTTCTGTAAGAGCCGGTGTGTGAAGTTAGGGGCTCTGTCTTGTGGCGGTAAAGAGCAGGGACTCCAGAGCCAGCTGCCTGGGCTCGCACTCTGGCCGCTGCTTGCCAGCTCCGTGACCTTGGGCAAGTTTCTTAAGCAGCAGCCGATGGTTTCTGGCACATGATAGGTGAGCCATACATTAGCTTATTAGTCTTTGCAAGTCTTGAAGTTCGTTCCCAGACTGTGGCTGGAGCTCTTCCCCCAGCCGACTTGGAGTCTACTGGCCAGAGACGTGATGGCGGCCAGAGGATGGCCAGTGCGGAAAGGAGACCAACCAGGATCTACCTGGCGTGCCAGAGCTCATGTCAGGGCCGTTTTCATGGAACCTTTATGAAAAGCCAGTTGGTGTCCTGGTGTAAACCTATAGAACCTCTAGTTCAGACTCGCCACTCATTGAAATTCCAAGAGCGAGACCACATTGAGTTTGATGGAGTGTCTTGATGCTTGCTTGAGCACAGTGTGCCATTGGCTAGCTAGGCAGGAAGACGGACCGCTAGCTTCAGATGCGCAGAGATGTGGGAGGAAGAGCTCTCAGCAGGACGCGTGCTAATCAAGCCCAAATCAAACATTGGGCTTCTGGGTACTTAGCTTCCCTTCTCCCCAGTATCCCAATCATTCCTTGACCCTGTTCTGCCTACTAAAGGTGTACGTTGTGAATTTCTTCAGGGTATGGAGGTCTGTTCTTTGGTAGCTGAGTTGGGAGAGAATCCAAGTGTATCCTCACTTTTTTTTTTTTTTTTCATTTATGCATATACTCTGTTTCTTAAATTGCTTGCAAAAAATTTTGATTTTAAAGCTTCTCCAGAGAAATGAGATACTTATCTTGAAAAAATTATTCCAAAATCTTGAAATTCATACAGCTGCAGGATGACACAGCATTTTAAGAAACCGTCCGTGTCCATGGTGTGGCTGGGCAGCTTTGTGGCAGGTGTCGGGTCACTGTGATGCCAGGCTGTGCCCCAATCCCATGGGAGGTGACGGCCTGTGGCCTCTTCCTTCTGCCGAAGACGGGAACAATTGTAGGGGCATATCTGTTCTCCTTGGTCTGTGTCCCTAAGCTTGTCCTGTATGAAGGGAAGGACCTCTCTGCAAACAGGAGTGTGGAGGAGACCTGCGTGTCTGGGTGTCGCACGGTGTGGGTGATGACACGCCGCACCCTGCAGGCAGCCCACTGCTCTTGATGGGACAGCAGCCTGGCCACCACCTCCACCATCTTGTGCATTCGCCTTCTGTCCCTGAAGTCAAGGTCGTCACTGTCCCTGGTGCTGCTTCGTTCACCGTGACACTGGGTCCTGAGTGTCCTGGTGGACACTGTGGTAAGGACACAGGGTGTCCGTGACTCATCCCTCATTGCACAGTGACCCGGAGAGTCCGGGGGCAGAATGCTTTCGAGCAGGTGCTGAGCCTTCCAGGCACCTGCACGGTCCAGCCCCTCAGGCTGCCTCATCCGGACAGCTTACCCCCCTCAGCCCTCTTCCTCCCCTGGCGTCTTCTCCTCCAGTCACTTCCCCTTCCAGCACTCAGGGGACGTTTCTAAAATGCAGCCCCTGCCAGTCACACCTGCACCCCACCCCGTACCTTCTCTTCCTCCCCCTGCCACACTCTCCCATGAGCCTCAGCCCAGCGCCTCTGCCTACACACCCCTCCCCTGCTACCCCCCTGCCCCCGAGGCCCCCCTGCGAACTCGTCTTCGGGACCCTGCCTAAGATGACCCATGGCAGACGAGTCCCTCCCCCAGTGGTGTTCCTGCGGTGTCTGTGCCTGCGGTATGCAGCGGCAGGTGGGCCATGGGGTCCCGATCGAGGCTTGCCGTGAGCCAGAGATGTGCACCAGTTTCAGAGACGTGGTGAAGAGAATGTAAAAATGCTTCAGTTACATGTCGGAAAGATATTTTGGGTGTGTTGGGACAACTACGATACAGTATTAGAATTGTTCCTGTTTTTTACTTTTAACTCTGACCATTAAGAATTTTTCGAGTTCTCCATGTGGCTCCCATTATGTCTCTGTTTCCCAGGGCTAGTTAGTTTCTCCCTGTAGGGAACAAGGGCACCTTGTCTCTGGAACCTTTAGGATGTCCCATTCTGGGTGTCTAGTCCCCAGAGTTCTTCCCCAGAGTTTCCACGTCTAGAGTTGATCAGACCAGAAGTTCAGATCGCCGAGTGCTCCTCGTGCAGAGAGCTGGGATTTCCGGGCCCTGAAGTCTGCTTCCGTGTGGAGCAGGGAGAGGACCGGACGTTGTTGAGCTGCCGCCACCCAAGGAGGAAGGAGAGGACGCTGTGCACCTCTCAGCCCCTTCTTGGGACGAGCAGCTACCTGCAGCCGCTGGGAGTCCCTTTGGGCTCGCACACAAGTGCCGTCTCACAGCCGTTGGGACGGGGCAGGGCTGCGCCTCAATGAAGGCCCGGCCTCTCCGGCTTCAGTCTTCGCCAGCGCTGTGCTGCTGTGCTGTTCGCTCCTTCTACTTCATGTTCTGAATATGGAGCCAAGTGTCCTTTAAAAGGGATAATCTTGGTGCACCTGGGGGGCTCAGTGGGTTAAGCCACTGCCTTCGTCTCAGGTCATGATCCCAGGGTCCTGGGATCCAGCCCCTGGTTGGGCTCTCTGCTCAGCGGAGAGCCTGCTTCCCCCTCTCTCTCTGCCTGCCTCTCTGCATACTTGTCTGTCGGATAAATAAATAAAATCTTTTTAAAAAGGTGGGGGGGATAATCTTCCCCATCACACATTCTTCCAGCATGATTAAATTCTGCCCGCCGTCCCAGTGCGATGTCCCAGGAGCCTCTAATGGTCCTGGTTCCATGGGTTTGCCCCGACTTCTTGCTGACACAGAAGTCTTGTTTGTTGTTGTAAATAAGAGCCAGCGTCTCCAGGACACACCTCGCTGTCCCAGTGAAGGCAGGTCTCGTCCCTCAACTCAGAAAACTGAGTGGCGGAGGGGCGGGCGATGTGAGAGTCGGATGTGTTTCTTTGAAAAAATACCTGAACTTGGTTTGGTTTTGTGTTCTGGGGCCTACCTGGTGAGTTCTGGCGAGAGCACGTGCGTTCAAGGAGCATCCCGTGGTGGCACGTTTGGCTTTTTAGTGGGATGCCACAGGACCGTTTGATGAAGGGACTTCTGGGACCTATTTTTGAAGCCATTTACCTTGATGGCCAGAGGCACGTGGGGCTGAAACATTGGATTTTGCAGTGCGTGAGGTGGGTGGAGGCTGGACTCACGCCCTCTGCGGAAGCCACAGCCATTCTGTCCGCGTGGCCAAGGCTGATGTGTGGGGCAAGTGGAGGGAGAAGCAAGCCCGTCTGCCCTTCGTCTTGTGTGCGGTGGCACAGCCGGCTTCACGCTCCGGTGGGGAGTAGACCGCACCCACCACTAAGTGCAGATCGACTCTCCGGTGACTCTCCAGACACGACACTGTCGAGTTCAGATATTTATAACATTTTGTCTAAAAGTGTCTGTAAAAGGTTCTGAAGCCATTCATTATTTAGATCATTCAGGCCACATACTTCCCAAGTCACTAAAAATAGAACCCGTTTCCCCCATCGACTGAGTTCTGGTGCCGGACGGCGGGCCGCGTGCTTTGGAAGGAAGGGGCAGAGGGGGGCGTCGCGTGTAATGGTTCGGTGGGGAAGCAGAGGGAGGGGCTCCTGGGGGCTCAGTCAGCGAAGAGACTGCCTTCGGCTCAGGTCATGATCCCAGGGTCCTGGGATCCAGTCCCACATTGGGCTCTCTGCTCAGCGAAGCCTGCTTCTCCCTCTCTCTGCCTGCCACTCGCCCTGCTTGTGCTCTCTCTCTCTCTTCCTCTTTCTCTCTGTCAAGTAAATAAATAAAATCTTTTTTTAAAAAAAGCCAAGGATTCTTCTTCTGGCTGGGTGTTAGAGCTGTGATGTGTACCTTAGCCCATAATAGGCAAAAACCTAGTCCTGCTCTATCTTTCCTCCCAAATTCTTTTTCTGTAGTTTGTGTTCCGATTCCTCTGTATGTCTCTTCCATTTGTCCTGAGAAATTCTAAATATAATCTTCCTGGAAGTTGCTGCTTAATAATTTCTAGGATAAAACCCCAGGCAGTTGATGTAGTACCGAATGGTTTCTGCTTAATGTAGTTTGAGAGGCTTTTCAAGTTTTGATTGTGAGACCAAAAATGGAAATTTAGATCATAACTTAGCACACATTCTCAGATGTATGTAACTGAAACGGTTTTCTTGAATCACTGTGTTCGTGTGAGGCACTCCTGTTTTCTGTCTCATTCTCCTGAACTTCTAAAAAATGCTTCTCCTGGGCTGCCAGTGGGATTGCAGCTCCTGTGCCCCGGGTACAGTCGGTTAAGCGTCAGACTCCTGGTGTCAGCTCAGGTCATGATCTCAAGGTCATAAGCTCAAGCTGCACGTTGGGCTCTGCACCCAGCAGGGAATCTGCTTGAGATTCTCTCTCATTGTCGCTCTCGCTTTCTCTCCAATGAATAAGTAAATCTTTAAAAAAACAAAAACAAAAACAAAACAACCCACCGCCCAGCCGTACTGCGTGCACCCTTCTCTTTCTCCTGGTGCTTTTCTCCCCACACAGTGTTCTCTCCCTTCCGCTCACATGTGACACGCAGAGTCCCAGCCCTGTTCTCACTGCAGCCTCTGTGGTACTCCTGACGTCACGTTCTTCGATGTGACCTTTAGCTTCTAACCTCAAGACTGAAAGTCTCTGTTGTTTGTGTTCTTTGAGAAGCTGAGTCTCATTTCTTGAGTGAGGGCCACAGAGCCTGGTGTGCGCTTGACGGCCGGCAGCCCAGGCCAGTGTGCGCGGGCAAGTTTGGGAGACGTCCGAGGGCCGTCGTAGGGCTTCACCAGAGCTGTTGTCCTGGTCCCCAGGCTTCAGGTTCCAGTGGCATTCACATGGGTGGCAGCTTCCCTCTCCGTGGCGATGGCACACACTAGTCCCTTTCCTTTTTATTTAAATGGGGAGAGTTATTTGAAGGGGAGGGAAGGATGGTCTGTGAGATAGTTGATCATCGCCTAGTGGGGACGCTCCCCGGCTGCGTCTGGTATAGTTACTTTACGTTTCCAGTAATGGAATATAGATTTTTGCTGCGCCTTATCTGACACGTTTCAGGGGCTCCATTTGGCCTTGTCATTACGTTGGAAAATAATTTGGCGGCTTGTCAGAAGGGAACATTTGTAACCGTGTTAGTAACCGGCACATGTTCAGCCTCGAGAATAGCAGGACAGGTCATGAAGGCTGGGACGGTCAGCAGTTACTTAACACGTTACCGTAGGCACAAGGAATGCCCGTGTTCACTGTACGCGCTGAGACCCGTTTGGCTTTATACACTCTTGGAGGTGACTTGCTGCTGGAGGGAGATACCTCATAGTAGAAACGAGGAAATCGATGAATGTATTTTCATAACATTGGTGTAAAATGCCATCCTGTGGCAGCAGGGACGTCAGGAAGCTGTGCTGGCTTTAACGTTGTCGGAGCGGGGCCCATGGGTGGGGGTCCTGCCAGAGCAGCCCTACCTGGGTGTCCTTGACATGCCCTTGCTTCTCAGCTTGCCATAAAGACCACCAGTAGGCTCTCTGAACCCCTCCTAGCTATCTTCTGTGGAACTGAAGACGTGTTAGAAAATTGGTGTGTTGTCATTAACCTAAACGCTTTATATTTCCTGCAGTTTCTGTGGTTCTGGCAGCAGAGGGCTGGTTTGAAAACGTAGATCTCCCCACACATTCTGTTTGGTGAAACCTTCGTGTAAGCCAGTTTCTTTTAACCTGGTGCTGTTCCGTACTTTTATTTTATGTTCCGCCTGTTTTCTTTAAAATCTGGTCTTTCTGCGGTCACCCTTGGTGCAAACCAGAGAGAGAACCTTCGGTCTGCTCAGTGGGCGAGGTTGCTTCATCTTCGGCTATTTTAGAAACAGTGTGTTCTGTTGAGTGAGAAGACCTGTTCATGTCCAAGTGCAGCTGCTGAACCTGACCTCGGGCATGCCAGGGGTTCAGTTACCTGCCCGCCTGAGGAAAGCAGAGTCCGGACTGGAGACACTGTGACAGAGAATGCCCCACATGGGCATTTTCGTAGGACTCCACCCAGCCCTGTCACACTGCTCTCATCACAGTCCCTTCCCGTCCATGTCATACTGAGCCAGTGTCCCAGGGAGAAGCCCAGAGCTGGTGCACAGCCATGCCTTCCCGCTGGTTACTGAGCCATAGGATGGAGAACTCATTTGTAGCCCAGACTCTAGAACCAGCCCGCCCAAACAGGGCTACCTTGGAGAGGTCCCACACCTCTCTGGTCTCTAGGTTCTGTGAAATGAGCACCATCGTAGTGCCCACCTCTTACAGATGAAGTGAGACTAAGTGGCCCGAGCACAGCACCTGCTTCACTCCTGTAGCCCTATAGTGGCAGGGCAGGTGCCCGGGTTAGAACTCTGACAACCTCTCCCCAGCAGCAGAACGTGGGTAGTGGGTGTTTTGTAAGTTTTTATTAAGATACGTTGAGGTTAATAACTGAGGAGTAGCATTTCAGAGATGGGAGGGTATGGAACTCCTTTCTTCTGATATGTTTTTCCTTCATTGGGGGCAGCAGGGGATGGGGGCAGGTGGCAGTACCACTAGTTACGTAGAGTCCAACTTACTGTTCATAGTCAGCACACCTCTGGTTTTTGATCATGGAGTTAACTACTATCCCCACTAGCTACATTAAATCAGTCAAATGGAAAGTGGGAATGCCCCCCATCACTTTGGCTGGTGAAGATGTCTGCCTTTTCTGGACCTTCTGCTGACAGCTGCTGTTTCAGATCTACAGCATTAATCGGCACCTGTAGCTTCGTGTTAGATGCGGTACCTCCATGGTGGGTTTTAGCAGGTGCAACCAGGAAAATAAAAGGAAGGAGAATCCCATCGGGAGGATTGAGGCTAGTCTCATGCTTCTTGTACACCCGGCCATTGGTAGCTGATTTTTCATTGTCCTCAGTGCATCACTGAGAGGAGGCAGGTAGCTTTCTAGCTAATAGGATTTTTTTAACTACCTAAAAGGCAGTCCTGCCTAAAAGGCAGCAGATCATTCCAGTGAATCTCATTCGTATTTCCCAGATGCTGCTTTATAAATGCAAGAAGAGAGGTTTTTCAAGTACATTTAAAAAGTAGTTTGTGTAAATTAGAGAATTCCTCAGTAAATCAGGGACGAGTGAAAATAAGAGCCCAGGATTTGGGGTTAGGAGGTCTGGATTCTCTCTTGAGCTTTCAGGCTGGCTGTGGGACAGGTCGGATCACAGAACTTCCCGAGCTTTTAGGGATTTGAATGTGGTAGAAGTAACTATGTGTGTTTATGTAAGGGTAACAGACTTACACCCTGGGGTCACCTGAGTGTCAGAAGCTCTGACACAGGCACCCTGCAGCAGGGCGTAGAGGCAGCAAGACCTGTCGGATGCCCTTTGGTCCAGGCCGGTGACCCCAGAAATCTGAGTTACGACTTCCCAGGGGACTCCCAGAGTCTGGAAGAGGACTTGTGAGTTCCTTCAAGTGAATGTCATCCAAGTCTCACGTCAGAAAGATCTATTCTGTGTGGTAGCTCAGAGGCAGGAACAAGTATGTTTCACCCAGAAATTAACTAGCAAACTAATCCATGAACTTGGATTCCAAAGTAGTGTACTTATAAGATTGAAAGTTTGAGAGCCCCCCCTTTTTTTTGGTGAGAAGTAATTTCTAAGATTTATTAATCACTAGATTCCTTCACTTGCCCTGGACTCTCAGCTCTCAGGAAGCTCTTTACAGCACCTAATAAACACTAGGGTGTTCCCAACATTCCATTACTGTCTTCCCTATAAAGTGGGCCACCTGCAGCCCCAAGCCCTGTGTGGTCCTGAGTGTCCCTTCCCTTACTGAAGGCACGTTCCCCTGTTCCAAGACTTGATTTGTTTCCATTCACTTGGGTAGCAGCCGCCCTCCAGGGCTGCCAACTGTCACCACACAACACTGTGACAATATCCGGGACTTAGATGGCGTCTTTCATCCGTGACTTACGCAGAAACGTCATATTAAAGAAACACTAAACATTTTTAAGATTATTGATACTCAGTGGAGAGATGGGGACACTGACTCTTTGCTTTCTTCTCCACAGACACGGGACGACTTCCTGGGACAAGTGGACATACCTCTCAGTCATCTCCCGGTAAGGACTGTCAGCCTGTTTCGTGGGGCCAGTTTCGGGAGCAGTGCTTTCCGATTGTTTCCGGTTGGGTGTATTTCAGAGCAGTATTTCCTCAAGGCGGCTTCAGAGCAGGCTGAAACGTAGAGCATGTGCTCAGGCCCCTGTCCCTTTCTAGAAAGTGGTCCTTTCGGGGGGACAGGAGAGAGCTTAATTATGAAAATCCGGCGTCTCTAAATCATCCACGTATCCCTGTCTGCATCACCAGCCACCGCCTCTTCTGGCCTTCCTTTTGTCACATCATGGAGCAGCTCCCTTTCTCTGTCACACCCTCCTCCTCTGCATGGAATATCTTTACTTTCAGATTCATCCTTCGGGTCTGATCAGACATTCATTCCCATTGTCTAGAATTACACGTGTGTTTCTCGGGTTACAGCCATACAAGCGAATGCTTCCCAGATTCGGGTGTGTGGCTTTGCTTGGGTAGCATGGAGCCACAAGTGACAAGTTCACTCACTGTTCTCAGTGAACTTGTCAGCTGCAAGCACCCATTCCAACTTGAGAAGTTACCCTGAGTTAGCGGACAAGGTGTTGCTACTGTTCCTACCTGCTCATATGAGTAGCAGAGTTTGGGGGGCTTTTGACCAGTAACTGGGCGAAAGGTGTCTTCCGCGTGCCCCAGAGGCAGTATAGGGAGGAGGGGAGACAGGACCCGGAGGCCTTGGTGGAAGGCGGATCAGCTCGGGTTTTTCACTTGGTCCTATTTCCCATCCTGGCCCTTCTTCCTCTGGGCATCACAAAGTGACTCAAGTAGCGTCACCTAGGGGATGGTGAGTCCACCGCTTCTGCCTTTCAAGGGCATTTTATTAATTTTTTTAATGCTTCATGTGAGCGAATAGCTGAAGTAGTCTATAAACTAAAATGACTTAAACCACCTCGGGGAAGTCTGCCGCTGTGCTGAAATCATGGCTCTTACCGTATCTTACATACCAAGGACGACTGTTGTCTTTCCCAGGAAGCTCAGATGTGTCGTGAAGGCATGGGATAGCGAGCAGCGGGTTCTTGCTTACTCAGGGGAGCTGTTAAGGAAGAAAGGTTTCCAGCACATTCCCTTCCAAAAAATCGGAAGCAAAACTGATACCATTAAAATATTTTTGTTTCTGTCTAAAAACCCGAAGTTCCAAGGTACGCATGGAGGGAGACTGTGTGTGCGCGAGACCGGCTCCATGAGCCGTCAGAAACCTCGTTGTCCTTCTAGAGCCCCGTTGAGCGGATATGGAAGTCCCAGTGTTGGCGACACACAGCTCCGAGTCCATGGGTCTTCTGTTTCTGCTCTTCAGGTCGAAGCTGTCATCTCACATTTTGAGGCAGTGAGGGTTGGTCAGTTCTTTTGTGGGTCTCCCTAACCAGCCGCCCTTTTCCCGGACATAAAAACCGACTCTCGGTCAAGGCAGATGATGTACTAATAGTCTCTGAGAGGCGCGAGTGGGATCTGTCAGGCAGCCTGCTCCGACAGTCCCGGGTTTGAGCGAGTGAGTGCACGTTGGTTTTGAAAGGTTGGGCGGAAGGCGCACCTGGGTGGCTCAGTGGGTTAGAGCCTCTGCCTTGGGCTCAGTTCGTGAGTTCAGGGTCCTGCGATTGAGGCCCGCATCAGGCTCTGCTCAGCTCTGCTTCCCTTCCTCTCTCTCTGCCTGCTTCTGATCTGTCAAATAAATAAATAAAATAAAATCTTTTTTTAAAAAAAGAAAGGTTGGGCAGGACTCACAGAGGACAGAGCAGTGTTGCTCTCCAGAGACAGAGGCCGTAGAGGGAGCAGTGCCGCTTTGGGTTCGGGTGGAGGCAAGAGTGAGCTTTCAGCGGAGGAAGCGGTGATGGGGCTGGAAGCTGGAGTAGAAAGCGGCCAGTGAAAGGAAGTAGCTGGTGAGTGCCTGGAGGGAACTGAGAACTTCAGCGAGGGAGCGCCCTGCCTCACATCTGCCCGACCGTGACCTTGTGTGGAGTGCAGCAGTCTCCGGACTGACGGACTGACGATGGGCTGGCTTTCTGAGCCACCGAAGTCCGGGAAGTGGGCCACAGAGGAAGCAGGAGTGGACCGAGGGTGCACCTTCGCCTTCCACGTGGCGGTGAGACGCAGCGAGCGTATTCTGAGTGGACGCAGCGTTTTGGGCTCCGGATTTGAGGGGCTGCCGTGTAGAAGGTTGATGGTACGTGAGGGGAGCTCATGGGAAAATCACACAGTGTCCTTACATTTTGGGGAACACAGGTGTGGCCGGGAGAAACAGATGTCAGCATTTGATTGTGTTTTGTAGAGTCAGAGGTGGTCGCTCTTGATAGCTACATGACCATCGTCGAGGCAGATCATTTATGGCCTAGAGAGGCAGTTTTTGTCCACATCATCAAAGTTTAGGTAAAAGAGATTAGGAAAATTGTCTCCTTAGCAGTGAGGAAGGACAGGGAGTGCAGTAACGTAGTACCGTGGTGGTGAATTTGCCGTTCCTGAGCCAGGCGAGTCTTTTCGAGGTTGGGGGTGTCTGGGCTTTGATTATTAACCTCATGCAGCCCCGTGAGCTGAGGGAGCTGGCGCTCCTCCACAGCTGTTTGCTCTCGGACGTGATCCAGGGTCCGTGGGGGGTGGGGAGGGTGTCCAGGCAAGCAGCTTCCTCCACCCCCACCCCCCTGCAGCCCGGCGTTGTCAGTCGTGACAGCAGCCACGTGCGCTAGCTGAGCCTTTGAAATGAAGCCGATATGGCTACGGAGCTGAATTTATAATATTTGTTTCAGTTTATCATTCATTTATCATTATTTCAGGTTAATTAATTAAAATTTAAATTTAAAAACTTTGCCACATGTGGCAAATGGCACCATATTGAATGGCACATGGGAGGGTGCAACCGAGCGCCCTGCCCTGGCTTGGGTAAAAAGCACGATTCTGGATTCCCCTTTCCTCAGATAATAATTCCAGCTGTTAGAGGGGTGCCCAAACCCCCACTGGTTTTACGTAGTGATTTATCATTTGTTTTTTTACCCCCTACCTGAGGCTTTTTTTTTTTTTAACTCTACAAGTCAGATATACTAAGAAAATTTAATTTAGGTCATAATAAAAAGCCCAGATGTTTGAAATTATAGAAACTTAAAAAATATTTTTTTTGTTATTATTTGAAATCCATATTAACAAAATACCTAATTGCATTTGCATTCATGTGCATGTGTGCGGACAGACACACTTATTTTAAGGCATTTTATTTTATGACTTTTTTTTTTAAGATTTTATTTATTTATTTGACATACAGAGATCACAAGTAGAGAGGCAGGCAGAGAGAGAGAGGAGGAAGCAGGCTCCCTGCTCAGCAGAGAGCCCCATGCGGGGCTCGATCCCATGACCCTGAGATCATGACCTGAGCCACCCAGGTGCCTCTATTTTAGGACATTTTAAACCAAGAATGAGGCATTATCTTATTGCCACAAGATAGCATGAACTTTTATTTCTTTTAAAAATAAATCCTCCCTGTCTTGATTCTGGTCTAAGAGATTGCCTTAATTTAAATGAAGCCCTTTTCTAAGTCAGGAGCTTCATGGAGAAGATCCAGGACAGCAGAACTAAACTCAGTCTAATCTCTTGTGATTATTAACATTATTTATGATAATTTAAATCCTATTTTATGTTTCGTGTATGTTTGAAAAATAACTATTTTAGGCCTAGCAATTGATTTGAGTCCACTGAAGAACCTTCATTCCTTGATGAAATTCTAGAGGCGTGTTGGCTCTGTTGGCGAGGGGATATTGGTGTTGCCGTGTAAAACCTTTTAGGATCTTAGGAGTGGCTTGCCTAAGCTGTCTATACTAGGCAGCTCTCATTTGACCGACACCGCTTCCCGACCCCGCCCCCCCGGAAGTCTGGAGGGTCAGAGCGACCCTTCCACTGGCGCCCGTGGGAAGTCACAAACACCTCAGCATCTTGGACCTGGTGCACGAGGGTCCTCCCTGGACCCCTGCCTGGCATCAGGTCCCTGGACTGTGGCCTCGCTGGACCCTGTGGGCTGGTGCGAGGGGCTGAGTTGGCATTCTGCCAGGGTGACAAGTGACGGAGGCACTCGAGAGAGGCAGGGCGGCAAGGCGCACCCCGCGGGCCAGTGTCACCACCTCAGTTCACCACCACAGTGGCCAGAGGAGGCCTGTGTCAGCTCTGTCCTTGTCCCCTAACCAGGAAAGAGGAAGGGTTGTTCATCTGGAAGGAAGTAACCTTGTTTCCTGTTCCGATGGTGGAACCCTCCGTGCTTTATACCCCTCAGATGCTCCCGGAGGGGGAAGCAAGTCCTTTTGGACCTGGGATTTACTTTTCATCCTTCCTCAGCCCTTAGAGTCCAGCTTTATTCCTGGAAGAAAACATGGAAAGGAAACAGGACACGGGAGCTCGGGACGGGAGGGACGTCTATGTCCTTTGCTCCCATTCTAGATGAGCCACTCATCTTTCATACTTCTTGTCCGTTTTACTTACTTTTGAGGGCAGGAGTGAGGAAGAGGAGCGGGGCGACAGGAGAGGGTAGATGAGGTTGGTGGATCTGAGAATTCAGAAAACATCAGTTCATGTTCACGGGAGTCTCCAAAGGTCAGGCTTTAAAAGATCTCCAGAATTGTTGGTCCAGACCTGGGGGATGGGCGAGTCGCCTTGGTGACCTTAATAAGGTAGTAATCCTTTTCACCTGTAAAAGGAGGGTGCGGAGAGGACCCCGGGTGTCCATCCTGCTCTGGGAGGCCACACCGTCACTGCCCCATGGCTCAGTGAGCAGAGGCACAGGTCACCAAGATAACATGCGCGTCACCGGGGAGACTCGGGCCGCAGGGCTCGCTGGAGGCGTGCAGAGGCGGGGAGACTCAGTAATTTAGGAAGGTTCCCCTCCCAGCCTGACATCTGTATGGCCGGGTCATACAAACAAACAAGTTTGTTTGTTCCCACACGTAAAAGGGGGGCGGGGGGTGCGCTTGGGTCAGCTCAGCTGTAACCCGGCTGCGAGGCCTGATTGCGCTTCAGCTACGGTTTTTCCATCTGCTTCTGAACTGCGGTGTCATGGTCTTGAAAACGTTCATGGCTTTCATGTTCACGTTTTATGACTTCAAGTTTTATGACTTGCCTTTACTAGTTACTTAAAGGCAAAATAGCTCCGAGGCTGGTACTCACAGCAGAAGGACATCTTCTGGCAGGTGCTTCCCTCTTTCACTTCTGCGATTTTCCTGGACTTTTCCTTGCGTCGTGCCTCTCCTGTCCTTTGAGCCCCCAGTCCCCCCCCCCCCCCCCCTCCATTCAGCTACGAAATCTCTTGTCCATGGGAAACAGGCCCGGGTGGAGAGAGCTCTTCTAGAACATCGGTTTCTCCTGTTGTCGTCAGGTGCTCCTCGGAGCTCTCAGGGTAGCGTTTGGATTTCAGTTCTCTAGAACGAAGCGCGGTCACAGTGGTGGCGTTGTTTCGGGTGCCTTTGCCGTACTTGGACCTAACTCCGATGATGAGCACCTCTTTTCTTTTTACAGCCGGTCTCAGGGTAATGGTTCCTTCTCGTGTATGTAGAATTCAGTGTCCCAGAGCGTAGAGGGGCCGGACACCAGTTGTCCATACCCTGCGTTTGACAGAGGAGGTTACCTGCGCCCAGACAGGGAGGTGACTCACCCAGTGATAGTAGGTTGGCGGCGCTGCTCGGCCACACCCTGCGTCTGCAGCCTGGATCTGTGAGGTAGTCAGGGTTCTGGGGATGCGCGAAGGGGGGTCTAGTGTCAGGCTTGTGTGCTGTTGGTGGTTGCATTCTGGTTTGGCGTCTAGGGTCCCGGGAAGTCTGCTCGCTTGCATTTGCCCACAGAGCTGTTCTTCTCGCAGTGATGGCGGTTCTTCAAGGTGGAAGTGCTGTCTGTCCAAAAGGTGTTCTTGGGAACGTGCGGTGCCCCGGAACAGGAGGCAGCTGTGTGTTGGAGATGGTTTCTAACCACTGCTGTCCTGGGAATCTCCACGGGGCTTTTTTCCAGCCAGTAGGATCTGGTAGGACCCTGAGTAATGCCAGAAAGAGTCCTGTCACTCTTAAGGCGGTCACCATCTTGTTCGCATGCAAGCATTTCCATGGAGGTGAATTTTCATTATTTTTTTTAAAGATCTTATTTATTTATTGGAGAGAGGAAGAGAGAGCATGAGAGGGGAGAAGGTCAGAGGGAGAAGCAGACTCCCCACGGAGCTGGGAGCCCAGTATGGGGCTCGATGCCGGGACTCCGGGATCATGACCTGAGCTCAAGGCAGTGGCTTAACCAACAGAGCCACCGAGGCGCCCTGAATTTTCATTATCTAATGCCCTGCCTTTTATTGGAGAACATGGAGGTGACAGTATTCACAGGTGACAGGAGAATGAGAATTAGCTGCTGGGGACAAATGGCCAGCGTGTGTGAAGTGTGCTGGGCGCCCTTGCAAGGACTTCATCAAACCGACTCAGTTGCTTGATTCATAACAACTCTGAGATCCTGTTACGGCCCCAGTTTTTAGATGAGGTCACTGAAGCACAGAGTGGTAAGGGACTTGCCCTTGGCCGCATGGCTCTGCCAGTAACGAGGCCAGGACACAGACCCGGGAAGTCTGCCTCTTATCTGGGTGGTGTTGGGCATTTGAACTATGGAGTTCTGTGGACAGGGTCACTTTCAGGGGAGTCTCTGCAAGCTCTGTGCTTTCCTCTGCTCACTGGCTCTTGTGCTCTCTGCTGACCCCAGACCCCCTCATGCCTGCTAAGGATCCTGTAGTTTGGTTCGTGCAGGATCCTGTAGCCAATTTTCCCAGCTTGAGCTATCCTTCCTGCCGGTGGTCCACCTGTCCACACTTGCCCGTTCATCTCCACGTGGACCGCACATCCCCGGACCATTTTGATCCGCAAGTTGAGAATCAGCCCCTGCCCTCCACCCCAGGTCCCACGGAATGTGATCTCTCCACATGGGTGAATCTGTTCCACCTTAATTTTAAGTTACTCATTGCTACCACGGTCCCTGTTACACATCCTTGTTACTCTCAGGGCAGGCACCAGGTGGTAGCCACACGTCTTTCCATGGGTATTGTTCTAAAACTAGTTGTGGTTAAATAAATGAGAAAAGGAAGAAATGCAGTAGTATTCTGATTAATAGGTTTTCCATAAGAAGTGGTACATATTTGGAAACCCTTTTCTTTAGAAAATGTTTCCACAATGTCTAGCAGGACCACCTTAAAGTGGACCGCCCAGAGAGTATAATTGACTTTCTTCAGCAACAGTGACTTTTCATGGCTTTGATCAGATGAACCAGTCAGCTGCTCATACAAGTGCCTGCTTCATGCCAGGCAGTGTTTCTGCCACCAGCGATTTACTGGTGAGCAAATCCAGGTCTCCGATCTCGTGAGCTTAATTCTGAGAGTGATAGATGACAAATTAGTAAATAAGTGAATAAGATAATTTCAGAGGGCACAAGGGGGGAAGGTAACCGGGATGCTCTGATAGAGGGTGGTAAGGGGAGCAGGTGGTGGCAGTTAGGATGCAGTGTCTGCGCATATGACCGGGGATCTCACACCTGGGTTCCGGAGTGGAGCCCGCTGAGGCCATTTGGAGGCAGAGCTATCCAGCAGAAGGACCAAAGGCAGGATCGGACATGATGTGCACCAGGAGAGATGAGGCCAGGATCCTTGGAGCAAGGGGCAAATGGACAGGCTGGTTCACAGTGACGTTACAAGTAGTTAAGAGCCAGGTTATGTTTAATCTTGTAGGACATACAGGAGAGAATGTTCAGTTTATTGTAAGCAGAGTGGAAAGCGATTAGAGTTTATTGTAGGGAATGACAAGGTATTTCGGGTATAAATATATACATGCATCCCTCCGATACAAATCAGTACATCATGATACCATGGTTTGTCTCTTTCACTACAAAAGTAAATATTTTACCTTATTTTAAAGAGCCTAGGCATTTGAGGCTTTGCTACATACAGTATTTAAAAATTAATGAAATAATAACATTTATTTTTCCAACTTCCATCTTGCTCTGACCAGTGAATTCGGCACAGTGAATACTGATTTCTTTAAAAAATATCACAGTTACCTTTCCTAGCTTCATGAAAGACGCACCAGCAAGAGGCTAATTAACAGCGCTATCTCGAATGGTCTCCATGGAGCGGATAGTCTTAATCAGTTATCTTGGGCTAATGATATGATATTCCAGTGTTAAATGTAAAGCAACATTGCCTTCACAGGCATATTTTCCTGTTAATTCCATTTTTAGGTTTCTTGGATCACAGGGACAGGAAGGCATCAGTGACCACTGGTTCTCCAGAATTAACGAGCATTGAGATGGAGGCCTGCACCCTGTGGTTAGAAATTAGACTTGGCAGTGACGACTGTAATTTTGTCATTTGTCTAAGGCTGGGGTTGGCTCCTAAAAATGGGTGTTGATAGTGACATCTAGTGGATCTTGGGTAAAGTTTTGTGACCTATAAAATAATTCACCGTCAACTACTGGGTGAGGAACCAACTCCGTTTTTACCTTCCTATGTTCTAAAACACCGGCGTGTGTTCTCTGTGACCCATTTTGGTGTATCTAAAATACAACAGTATCAAGAGTTTTGAAATCTTACTCTTTCTTCCTATAGACAGAAGATCCAACCATGGAGCGACCCTATACGTTTAAGGATTTTCTCCTTAGACCAAGAAGGTGAGGCTTCGGGGTGCAGGTGTCCTTCGTGCTTCGGTCATTGGTTTTCTCTGAGGAAGACTTCGCATTCTTTTCGTTTTGTGTCTTTTTTTAAAAGTCATCATAAATACGAAAGATGTAACCAAGTCATGTCCTTTATAACCAATTCTCTTCCGTTACGCAGTCATAAATCTCGAGTTAAGGGATTTTTACGATTGAAAATGGCCTATATGCCGAAAAACGGAGGTCAGGATGAGGAAAACAGTGAGCAGAGAGATGACATGGAGGTAAGTTGCAGAGCTGCAGGCCTTCCTCTGTTTTCTTTGCCCAAGATCGTGTAATATTTCATGTAAGACTTTATAATTTAAGGAAATAAAACTGGATAAAACTTAACTATAGAAAAACGTACCTGGGTCTTTGAATCTGTGATCCTCTACTGATGTTGTTGGCTGCACTTAAAAATAAATAAATTTAAAAAATAAACTTCTCATTTTATGTCACAGCACTCATAATTGAGGAGGCTTCTCTTGACAAAATGCTGTGCCCACATTTTGTGGCCAGCCCCTAGCCTGTGTGAAACTCGGCTCACCCTATCTCATGCTCTTATTTCTTTGGACTTGAGCTCGTTGTCAATTTCCTGAGTGCTTGGAATTGCTTCAAAGCGGATGAAATGATTTAGAAAAGCTCTTCCAAGTTCCTTATGCGTTTGGCCCACAGGTGATGCATTAGGAAAGCTCTCCTCTAGATAAGCCATTTTGGAAGTGGCCGTCCAGAGGAATTTTTCTTGCCTCCTGGCGTGGCTAGCTGCCTTTCATAACTCCCTGGTCCCATGCCTAGATCGCGGGGCCTGCCTTCCCCGTGCATGCTTCAGACAGTGCTGTTGCATTAGACAGATTTTCCTGTTGTTCTGAAAATGTGCATGTAACGGGGCCTCTCTGGGGCTTACTTGCACATCTGTTTGCAGCTGTGGCATATACGTGATATGTGAATTATGTGTTACGGGCACGTTATCAGAACCCTCTCCAGGCCAAGTGGTCACATTTCTGGGCCGTGTTTGACTTGTGCATGTGCTCTCTATGGGGAGGAGCGAAGCGGGTGGTGGGCATGGACGTATGAACGTTAAGATTTCATGAGCACATCGGCCGATTTTTATCTCAAATCCGGGGAATTTTTTACACTCTTGTAGCTTTCCAACTGCACTAACCCGTGAATGAGTTTAATTTTCCAGTGACTTTACTAGGGGATGTTAGGAGGGAATACTTAATGCCTAAAATATGTGTTGCAAAAATGTAACTCATGACTCTGGTACCATGAAGCCTGTCGATGGGGCAAGCAGCAAGGGGCGAGGGCCTCAGTGGAAAGCTGCTCCTGGGCTTCTGCTCTCGTGCTCATACTCAATGCAGAGTGGGAGCCTTCCAGGCTTCTGGAGTTGGTCATGGTGCCATCCTGCCTGGGGAGTGATAGAGCCTGGGCCTCCTGGCCCCCTGGCCCCCTGTGCAGTGATCTCTGGTGGAGCACACACGTGGTACGGCTCATCGCCCCGGCTCCCTCTTACCTTATGGGGGCGTCAAAAAGACAGCAGTGGTAACGTGACCCATGTCCCTGGCATGGTTCTGCACAGCCCTGTGGAGGCCTTCAGGTCAGAGTAAACCCATCTGCGGAAAGAACATACGGGAATCAACACACTGTGTATGTATTCAAAGCTGTGTTGCTCTGTACTGTGCGGTCACGTTCAAAGGCAGCACAATTAATTGGTCATTGCTCAGAATTATTTTTTGAGACTCTTCTAGAATTGATCCCCCCCCCCTTTTTTGAGACGGTCTTCGCATGTGGCTCATGAAGCCACTGAACAAGCCAGAGTGCCAAGGAGCAAGGAAGGGCCCAGAGCACCCCATGATTGTTTCTCCTCACGTCCACGGGGCCCACCTCAACGATCTTCATTTGCTTTTATTCCACAGCATGGCTGGGAGGTCGTGGACTCCAATGACTCGGCCTCTCAGCACCAGGAGGAGCTCCCTCCCCCGCCACTGCCCCCCGGCTGGGAAGAGAAGGTGGACAATCTCGGTCGGACCTACTATGTCAACCACAACAACCGGACCACTCAGTGGCACCGACCAAGCCTGATGTGAGTACCGTCCCGTGGACGGGAACCGGGTCAGAGGCGGGAGCGAGGTAGCTCCTTGGGGCAAGTAGAGTGATTAGTCTTGGATCAGAGAAAGTGTGTGGTCTTACCGGGAGCCCGTCAGAATTCACTTGTGCTAGAGAAGCACCTCTTGCCTTTGTTTCGTGTTCACCTGTTCTGAGTATGAACTAGTTCATTTTGTATGTCTTTTTATGTAGGCTCGTGAAATAGAGGTTATTTTTCCTAAGTGTATCTTAAAGGTGGTGGCGCTTTCACTTCCCTCGCACTCCTCTTCCTTTCCTGACTAACCCACGATGGAAAACAGCAGGCAGATAGGCTGTGCGATTTTCTCTGAAGTTTTTGGATTTTTACTCCCTTTAATTATTTGATTTGGGAACACAAATTTCGGAAATTTGTAAATCACCCTCTTGATCTCACTAGACACTTTCGGGAGGGTTGCTAGCTCAGAGTTAGTCATTACTGTTTATTCTGTTCCCTCACCAGCCTCTGGGATGTAGTGAATTGATTACTGTTTTGTTCACACAGCAATATCGTATTTGAAGGTAGAAAGTAAACACTAGTTAAACCTTAGCTGCATTAAAAAAGGATTTGAAGAAGCTTGCTTTTAAATCATGGTATACAGCAAGACCAAAAACTGTTACTGTACAATAAAAAGCAAAGCAAAATATTAAAGAAAGGAAAAGGAAAAACTTATCTTTGAAGATTTGAGCTCCCTAGCAGCCAAGACAAGGAGGGTAATTATCAATGAGTTATATAATTTTAAATATATAATAAAAACAAGTATATTAAGTGACATCATTCTCTCTTTAACCCAGACTCTGAAATAAATTTGCTCATGATGGTTTTTAAACAACTGTATTAGCCGTGTGATGGGTGGTGTTGTCAGTAAGCCTCTTACCTTTAGATGTTCCAGAGAGATTCTGCTTATGACCCTACGTGGGTTGGGAAGGTAGCCAAGAAGTCTGGTCCAGGTTTCGTTTAAGTTGTAGATGAATCCAGTCCTTCCTGAGCCCCCAGGTGGGTTCCTGTGCAGATCAGTTGTCTTGGGTCAGCCCTCGACCAGCTCCTCATTCACAGGACAGTGTCCGCATCCGAACAGCCAAATGGTGAGCTCTTCTTCTGTTGTGATTTTTTTTTTCCCATAGAAATACGAGTGGAAATGGTTTAGCTAATTCTTTCCTTTTTATTTTTTACTATTTCCCTTGGCTCAATCACCATTGCTATTGTGAAATCGTTTTAAGCCATTTGACTATTGGACACCCCCCCCCCCCCATCAATTTGGTTTCATGTCATGATCGGGAATCTTGAATCAAGAATCTCAGTAGCCATACCCTAAGAAAGGGGCCGTTATCTTCCTTTGCTGCAC
Source organism: Mustela nigripes (assembly GCF_022355385.1). NCBI lineage: Eukaryota > Metazoa > Chordata > Mammalia > Carnivora > Mustelidae > Mustela > Mustela nigripes. The sequence continues at coordinate 74,675,560 of NC_081564.1, forward strand.
ATCACTGGACACATACCATTCTGTGGACCAGAGTGTGCTATGACCTCTGTAGAAAAGTGACCACTGGCAGCTCACAAAGAAATAATCAATGGCCATACCTACGTGTAATAAATACTCCCCTTCGTTATAATCATGCAGAATGAAGTCTGTTATTTTGATATAAGTGGAAATCTTTGCTTTCTCTGCCTCCCAGAGTTGTGAGACTCTGATGAGGAAGTTCCTGAGAAAAGACTTCGGATGTTTCTGTAAGCATACCACCGTGGTGGCAATGTCCCAGAGAACTAAACCAAAGCAGAAGAGATCATTTCTGCTGGGCTGGCTCATCCGTTGTCCAGAGGGACATGGGAAAAATGCAGCTCTTCATCCAAGGTCAGGTTCACATGTAGTTTAGGGAGTGGTCAGTGGCGTGACTGACCCCATCCCTGAGGCAGCTCTGCCAAAGAGGGTGAACCACGAAGGATGTCAGCAGAGCCCAGGTGGGGCCCAGGGCGTGCATCCTCTCCAGTGGGTGTGGCTTCTAGAAAACAAGAGAAGAGTTAGTTTCTACAGTAACCTCTTCACCCTGTCTGAACTGGAATTTGAGGTGCTCTCTCCTTAACTTCACTTGGTCTGGCCAGAAACCCTCAAGCCTTCCGGAATTATTTTAAAGTACTGTTCTGATTAAAAAATAACTACTTTCATAATTCAGTGTTTACAGAATACTGCCACACTCTTGGGGAGGAAATTGATATTAAGTGTCTTTTTTTTTTTAAATTTTTTAATTTCATTTGTTTTTTAAGATTTTTATTTATTTGAGAGCATGGGCAGGGTGGGGGGGGGGGTGGGATGGGGGCAGAGGCAGAGGGAGAAGCAGGCTCCCTGCTGAGCAGGGAGCCCAACAGGGGGCTCTATCCCAGGACCCTTCGGTCATGACCTGAGCCGAAGACAGATGCTCCACTGACTGAGCCACCCAGACACCCCTACAAGTGTCTTCATTAAAAAGCTCGCTCTGTCTGAGGAAGTGAGACCCTGAAAACCCTATGCTAAAGCAAAGAGTTAAGGCCATCGCAGTGACTCTGGTCTTCCCCAGTTCATGAGGCCTGTACTCCGAACTTGAACCGCCTGAAAAATCCGCGGTGACAGCTCCTTGCCCTCTGGCTGTACTTGACGCTCCGGCACCCTGTCTCTTGCCAGATCCCCCACCCACAGCCATGAACCCACAGTGTGTCGAGTGGCTGGACCTTACACAGCTGCCGCCTCATCCCTTTCTTCTCCGCCCTGTGGACGTGGTGATGCGCCCCCCACCCCCGCCCCAGACTGGAACAGAGCTGGAAGGCTCCTGTTCTTCTGGCTGCCTTAGAGGTCAGCTTCCCCCAGCATAGCATGGAGCACACAATGCTCCCCCTTGCCAACTTGGAGCTGGGATGGTGTTTTCTTCCTCACAGATCCGCCCCTTAAGCACCCAGCCCCAAGGAGGAGCTCAGCAAAGTGCCTCGTAACTGAATGAATGAGCACAGATGACTCACTTCGGAAAGTGATCCCGGGCACGCGGTTTAGTGAACCGTCTAGGTCTGCATGTAGAATTCCAGGATGGAAGGCTGACGACAGAATGCTCCCAGCTCTCTCCAGATGGAGGGTGTCTTTTCAAACACCCCTAATGTTAGAATTCTCCTTGACCCTATTTAAAATGTTAGCTGTAAGCTCTTTACTGTTAAAAAAAAACACACACACACACACACACACACAATTTTAGGGGCACCTGGGTGGTACGGTCCATCTGAGCACTGGAGTCCTGGTTTCAGCTTGGGTCATGATCTCGGGGTCCCTGGGACTGAGCCTCACGGCAGGCTCTGCACGGGCTTGAGGTTCTCTTGCTCTCTGCCCCCCCACTCGTGTTTTCTCTGTCTTTCTCCTCTCAGAATCTTTAACAAATACAATTTTAAAAACCTGCTGAAGGGAAAAAAAAAAAAACAACCTGCTGAAGGATTGAAATTAATGTTATAAATGAAGATGAACTTGAGACTGAAACAATACCATTTCCTCTCTTTCTGAAATACTTCGTACATCTTCTGTCATAGCAACAATGTTGTCCTCGTGCAGTAACTCCTCTATGGGAGTGATCTCACGCGGATCTTCCTTGGCACTGAACTTGATAAGCTGATGGTTTATCTTGCCTTTTTCCACTTGTATATTTCCCATGAATATCAAATGAAGAATATGTCAATGAAGTCAGTGACTGAAGAATATTGAAATAAGTTTGATAAAATATTGGCTTGCCCCCAGTAAAGTCATTTTTGTTTTAATCTTTCAGCTCAGAAATATTTGTAAACGTTCATCTTCCCATTAGTGACTCTAAATTTCCACTTTCAACAATCCTCACATTCAGTTGCTTAGTGATAACCGAAGACCTTCTTTGTGTGAACATTTCCACTTTATCACTAAAGATGGTAAAAACCCAGGTTTGGAATTTCAAAATCAGAGGTATCTTCTCTGTGCTGTTTAGTTGTTTCTGGTTCACACCGATTACTATTGTATGAGCTGGTGGGATAAGAAAGATTTGCATAATTGATTTTAAGTGCACCCCTTTTAAAAGTAAGTCCTTCCAAAGCAATGGAATTTTATATACTTCTGAGAGACAGAAAATGTAGGCATCATGGTATTAAAAGCTCATTTCTTCTCAACCTCTCAGAAGTCCCTGTAGCCTTGCAAGTATGCATTAGGACCTGGCACAAAGCACATGCACCTTAGTGACTCATTGTTGACTGAATAAATGTTGATTGGCCTTTCAAGTGAAGATTTACAATTTTGATGAAACTCTTATATACATAGAATATTTTAAAATAGGCCCGTCATAGGGTGCCTGGGTGGCTCAGTCAGTTAAGCTGGTGAGACCCTTCGGCTCAGGTCACAAGGGAGTCTGCATGAGAGTCTTGCTGTCTCTCGCTGCCCTTCCCCCTCCTTGTGTCCATCTACCCCCCCCAATAAATCTTTAAAAAAAAAAATTTGAATTGAATGACTATGACAACATAAAATCACAAATGTTGATATTACCTTTTCTAACCTGTCCAACAAAGTGTCTTTTTTTTTTTTTTTTATCATTTTGTTTTGGTGGTTTCAGAAATACATTTGTATCCTTCTATGTCCCTTGATTTTAACTATTTTCTCTATAGCCAAAGATATTTCAGTTTTCTATTTTAGTCTAGTTATAGTTCAGTAGAACTAGAAAATATGCGAGATTTTTATTTCTGTTAAGAGTTCCAAAGTTTATGTATTGTGTATGCAGGTATAGGAGAACGTAACTGATTCAGATTTTAGTAAGGAATTGTCATTCTGATGCTGATTAGATGGAAGCTGACCATATTACCATGTTTACCAGAAGCTGTGTAAAGATGTTTGTTGGAAATAACACTATTTCTGAAATGGGCTTTGAGGGGTTATTTATTTACTCATTCATAAGGTTTTATTTATTTGAGAGAGAGTCAGAGAGCATAAGTGAGGTAGAAGGAGAAGGAGAAGCAGGCTCCCCGCAGAGCAGGAAGCCCAACGTGGGGCTCCATCCCAGGACCCTGGGCTCATGACCTGAGCTGAAGGCAGATGCTTAGCCCACTGAGCCACCCAGGCACCCCAAGAGTCACCTATTTATTTGTAGGCAGTGGTATTCACTATTCCAGGGATCCAACAAGCTTTTTAAATTGGGATATAGTAAAAGTTAAAGAGTATATTTGAATATTTTAAAACCTGTGTTGTAGGAAGAATCTATGAAGAGGGCCCTTGATTAATACTCTCTTCCAATTAGTCTGAAATAATGTTTTCAAATATTTTGAAAGGTTAACTTGCAACAATAATTTTTTTTTTAAAGATTTTATTTATTTATTTGTCAGGCATAGAGGGAGAGCGAGCAAGTGAGAACAGGCAGACAGAGGCAGAGAGAGAAGCAGGCTCCCCGCCGAGCAAGGAGCCCAATGCGGGACTCGATCCCAGGACGCTGGGATCATGATCCGAGCCGAAGGCAGCCACTTAACCAACCGAGCCACCCAGGCGTCCCAACAATAATTTTTTTTTAACTGAATAGGGTGTCTTATTCAAAGAGTTTTGAGTTTTCTCCAAAAAACATTTTGTTCTTTAAACTTCTGCTCTAAAAGCCAGCAAGTAGTATTTCTTCCAAACGGTGATTGCCTGTAATTTACTGCAAAAATTTTCGAGATTGAATTGATGCTTTCAGAGCCTGAACTAAGATACATGACCAAAAAAGGGGGGGGGGGAACAGCACATGAGGTTACAGTATTCTTCAAATTTCCCTTTATTTGGGAAGTTACCACCTGAGGTTTGTGTGAATTTTTAAAAGTGGTTTAAGAGGGAAAAATACGGTGTCCTGATTCAGAGATTCTGTCAAAATGTAACCCACGGGGGCACCTGTGTGGCTCAGTGGGTTAAAGCCTCTGCCTTCAGCTCGGGTCATGATCTCAGGGTCCTGGGATGGAGCTCCACCCACATCTGGCTCTCCGCTTAGCAGGGAGCCTGCTTCCCCCTCTCTTTCTGCCTGCCTCTCTGCATACTTATGATCTCTGTCAAATAAATAAAATCTTAAAGCAAAAATGTAATCCATGGCAACCAAAAAAATTCATGTTGGACCAGGAGCACTTTTCTCCAGATCTCAGCTTTGAGTTTGTCGTATTTCTATTCTTTGGCCAGTTAAAGACCAAAAGTTACTGCCTTGGCATCGTAAGTCTCTTTGTAGGGTCACCACCGACTGGCCCCAAATCTGAGACTGGTCACCTGTCCTTTGAGAAACCTGCCTTATCACTAGAGTAAACGGATGGAGGTCTGTGATTTCTCTCTCTCTCTTTTTTTTTTCTTTTTAAAATTTTATTTATTAGAGACAAAATGAGCAGTGGGAAAGGGCAGAGGGAGAAAGAGAGAAGCAGACTCCTTGCTGAGCAGGAAGCCCCATGGGGCTTGATCCCAGGTCTCTGGGGTCATGATCTGAGCTGAAGACAAGATGCTTAACCAACTGAGCCACCCAGGTGCCCCAGGGTTGTGGTTCTTAAATACTAAAGTACCTTTTGCAGTTTATGACTGAAAAATACTCAGCCGTCACCCCGGATGCATTGCAACACTGTATTTGTTGGATTGAAATGAACCTGCAACTATACTTAGCCTGGCTTTGTAGGGAGAGTTCTCCTATTTACCGGCCAGCTGGTTGTCAGTGTCACACAGGACGACCCGGGTCTGTGAGGGGAAGGCCCCTGGAGAGCACTGGACTTTGGCCCAGGTGCCGGGGACCAGTGTGAGCTCTCCCGGCTCACTTACCCTTGCCCCGCATCCCCAGGGACGTGTCCTCCGAGTCAGACAGCAACATCAGGCAGATCAACCAGGAGGCCGCGCACCGGCGCTTCCGCTCCCGCAGGCACATCAGCGAGGACCTGGAGCCCGAGCCTGGCGAGGGTGGAGACGGCCCAGAGGTAAGCTGGACCCCGCGGCCTCCGCACAGCTTATCTTTGTGTGCCCTAGGTTGTTTCCAAGTCCTTGGTTTTGCTCCAGGTAAATGCAGTCTAAAAACAGGCGATCGGGGTCTCCTGGCCCACTGACGAACATCAGGGTGTCCCTTCATTTAGGAAGTGCTTACAGGAGTTGTGTTTGATGAATACATGTGTCTGTGCATTACAGAAGGGAGTGACATTGTTTCTAATAGTGGAAATCTTGATACTTTCACTGTATAATGTACTTTTCCCAGAGTCTGACTGTATCTTACTGGATAACAACATGGTTGTCCTGTTTCTGTGGTTGAATGAGCTCTGTAACTTGTGTGGGTACCACAAGCTTTCACTGAGCGTTGTTGCCATCATCATGAAAGAGATTTATTACCAAGAAAACAAATTTGGGTGAATTTAGGAAGGTTTATTATTTTTCCCCTTAAATATTTATGGTAAGTCACTAGAGGAAAAATTGGGAATTGAACAACAAATGAGCAATTTCTGTAACTCCATGCAGCCTTAACCAACTCAGTTTCCTTACTAAAAATCCATTCTTTCTAGCCCGTGTGTTAGGAAGAGGATCATTCACAAAATGTTCCAGCACTCAAATTTGGAACAGCAAAATTAATGATGATTAATTCACTAAAAGTTACTTAACAGCACTTTTTAATTACAGCTTATAGCATCTCTGCTGTTTTCATTTTGACTCCTCAGCAGTAAAAGAAAATCCCTGAAAATCGTGAATGCATTCCTGAGAACATTTTAACCCAGGCATGTAGTCCCTCCTGCTAGAAGTGAGTCACTGCCCAGAGGAGTGGTGGTACACAGTGGTTAAGAACGCAGCCCCTTGAGCCAGGCTTCCTTGGATCCATGCCTGGCCCTGCCACTTCCTCCCTCTGTCCTCTTTGGCATGTTACACTCTGTGCCTCGGTTTTCTCTTCTGTCAGTTAGGGTAGTAGTCACATCTTCCTTGTGGTTATAGAAAAGGTTGTGTGTCTTCTCAGTGCCGGGTGAATGTTAATTATAGTTAATGTAATGGTGGTTGTTATTGACAAGGTGACGAGAGGATCCCTTGTTCCTGCCATTGACCCCTGCGTCTCTCGTTCCTTGATAGCCTTGGGAGACCATTTCCGAAGAAGTGAACATCACTGGGGACTCCCTCAGTCTGTCACTGCCCCCACCGCCGTCCTCTCCAGGGTCTCGGACCAGCCCGCAGGAACTGTCTGAGGAACTGAGCAGAAGGCTTCAGATCACTCCAGACTCCAATGGGGAGCAGTTTGGTTCTTTGATTGTAAGTGATGGTCCTGTTTGAATGAGAAGTTGAGCAAATGTTTTACCATTTCTTACTGCCTTAAGAGAGTCTTGTGTGCAAATAATGATCAAGATTCTGCCAGCTCCCAGAGAACTCTTATATTTTCCAAAGCTCTGCCTTTCCTAAGAGGACGATACCAAAATTAGTCCAAGCAGGTGAGACTCTGTCTTGATTTGTTAGAGCTCAAGTAAATAAGAGTCCATGACTTTTTTTGTTTTTACCAGCTATGACCCTGAATGTCTTCTCCCAGCCAAAGGCTCATAAATAGTACCTTCATCCCAAAAGTGGTAGGTAGTTCACACTGGGACCTGAGCCATTGGGCCTCTTCATGAGTTCTCTTAATGTGTACTCGGCTGCACCCTTCATCATTCTCATGTCACAGATGAGGCATGATGTCGAAGGGACCCATCCAAGAGAAAGTTAGAATGGGAGACAGAAGACCTCCCTTAAGTCCCAGAGAACAAATCCTTAAGAAGGATTATGAAGTTGTGGCAAGGACCTCAGGGTAACATTTGAACTCGGGTTCTCCACCATTGGGGAGCCTCTTTCTAGAAACTTCGGATGGGGCCGAGCCCCAGTAAGAAGCAGCATGAAGTCCTCCCTGTTTGCCAACACAAAACCGTGCAGAAAAGTCCATAGAAAAAACCTGCTTGTATATAGTTGAGAACAAATGCAGTCTGAATGTTTCTCAAGAAACTGAACGTAAAGATGTGTGATAGTAAATGATAGTAGTCACTCCACTGAAAATGGCATCCTAGGAAAATAGTCGTTATTACAGCCACAGCAGACGGTAGTGGACGGGACGACTCGTCAGCTGTAAAAGCGCGCGAGTGTTCAGAGTCGTTACTCCTTCGGTTACGGTGTTTTCATTTAAAGACACCATTGGCCTATATTGTATGAGTCGATGTGATTACTCAGCTAATGGGGCTTTATATTAAAATACTGTAAATGTCTTTTAGAGAAACACCACTGAGATAAAAAAATTTAATATTAAAAGGACAGGGGAAGAAATTATGTGGGGGATATTTGCATTGGTGAAACTGTTGCTGTGGAAATGACCTAAGCAACGAAGCCATATTTAAAACCTATGAAAGGTAGTAAGTAATGCAAGAACCACAGCAGGTGTCCACCTCTAGTCTACCGAGTAAAATAATCTGCATTATCTTCCCATTAGTATTAAGTTAGTATCTCCACTTATTTTTATGGGTACCTGCCTGCATTTAATTATTCAGGTGCATAAAATACTTTCAATATCCAAGTGCAAACAAACAAACAAAAGATCCAAGTGCTGAAGTCTGTATTATTTTAAGATTGTTTTGAGTCTAATTAAGCGATTAAGAATGTCTTGGGAAAAAAAGAATACGGGACTCTTGGATTTTGCTTCTCAGGGTCACTCCATATTCAAAGATAGTAGCATGCCCTTTTACTAGTGAAGGGATCCTTCATACTAACCGTCGTGGAAGGGCATGAATAGGGCCCCATCACTGAGGCAGAGTCTATGACTTTACCCCACTTCACTTACCATTGCAGAATACCGTGAATCAGGGAGTGCTACGCACACACTTCTCCCACCGGTGAACCAGTTGCTGATTAGACACGTGGCCTGTGTGTGTGGCCTACTGCTGTTCCCTGATTGGACCTGTGAGGCTTTTTTCCTCACAATACAGATTAATAGAAACGAGCGGAGGAACATGATACATCGCACATTCGATGTTCTAGCTTAACGTCTCTATTTTCCCTTATTCCTGTTCTGTACGACTTCAGCTCCATTTGGAAGCCAAAATGATCAATGCGTGAGCCTTAGAAGTAGCACAGGAGCGTGTCTGAGTTCTCTGGACTTTGACTCCAGCTGACCCTGTCGGTAGAAATGTGCACGCAATGTCTGATGACCACGTGTCAGTATTTGGTCGTCTGTTCACGGCTCACGGGAGCTTACCCCGCGGGCGCATCCCAGAGCAAAGCAAGGACTGCTGGCTTCCCGTTTCCATTCGTAGAGCAGCACGGGAGCCTTACACTGACCTCTTGAGTCCCCTTTCTTGTTTTGGCCTCTCTCCTATTTTTGCTCTTCCTCCTTCCCAAGGACCAGTGAGAATTCCAGTCCGCCCAAAGCACTTGAAAATGCAAGATTACTCGACTGCTGGATTACTTACCGCGTGGCTCAGGAAAGCTGGTGTCTCGTTTAATTATCTTCTGATACCAAAGAGCACTCGGGAGGCTTGAGGGACCTTTTTCTTAAGCCAGCGAACCTTGTTGCTGTGCCTGTGTTTTCATAATGCTCCGTGTCCTTTCCTCCCTTCAGCAGAGAGAGCCGTCCTCAAGGTTGCGGTCCTGCAGTGTCACGGACGCGGTCGCCGAGCAGGCTCATCTCCCACCGGTAACCACGCCCCCCGCCGGTCCCTGGTTGGCTGACGCGGCTTGTATTTGAAATCATCTGGGCTACGGAGGAAGAGTTTTTCCTGTGCAAATCCATTCTCTGTCAGAATGAGACCTTAGGCTTTCCTAGCAAATTGCCCAAGGAGAGTGGATTTCTAATAACTCAGAGTTATTGCCACAAAGGCTCTGAAATGCTAAAAACTTTGCATCGCTTTGCTTTTCCACCCAAATGAATACCAGATTCTGATGTGCTTACCTGACTTAAACTACTTAACCAGAAGCATGCTTTAATAATTCTTTTCTTTTTTTAAACTTCATTTAGTCACTAACGCTGTGCTCCAGGGAGCTGTATCTCAAGACCGTTCTGAATCCCTTTGAACAGGAAGAACTCTTCTGGGTTTGCGGGGAGCGGTTCTTTCCCATCACTAATGGCCTAAACTCTTAACCCACAAAGCACCTGTACCTTCTCCGGAAAGGCAGCTCTACTGACTAAAGAATTGGCTGTAATTTCCCACCCTCCCACCATGTTCAGCACTACCAGTAAATATGGGAGAATGAGGAATGTTTGTTAATATAGGACGAAAATAAGAATGAATATTCAAATTGGAAGGCAGACCAGGACTGCCTTGGGAGAGGTTTGGCGTATGCAGTAAAAAGATTTTTGTAAATTTGTTTCTTTTGGAGGAGAAACTATTTTGTGGTTTTAGCATGTTCAGCTCGTTGAACCTTGACCAGTTTTTGTTTTTTATTAGTACAAACCTTTGCTCATTTGGGGGCGACTAATACTTTATCGTGTATGAAGTTAAAGGAGAAAAAGATAGCACTTATAAGTTTTTGCAATCATGGTATCTTTCTGTTGTGTACATTTTTATTCCAAAGCATGTTGGTGCCCATGGTTTTTATGGTGACTGAATGAATTCACGAGTGTGCTGGTGAGCTGAGTAGTCAGTACGGTACATTCCATTGTGGCGCACATAGAATGGGCTGGATCGTCAGAAGCTTGACGACAAGAGCATCCTTTCTGAGATGGTTTAGTACAGGCCTCCCCCAAAGACCAGAGTACTCAGCTGTGATCGCCTGGGAAGGGGATCCTGCTCAACCTGATGATTCTGTGATTTTCCTGGATGAACTAATGGCACTTTGCCTCCTTTTCAAAAATCAATGTCAATTTTATCTATCAAAGAGCTCACTCTCCTGGAAAACTGTTGATTCCTCCCTCTTTCCCTGTACCCTGTAAAGCTGTCAACTCACTGATCACTGGTGGCCAAATTACTCAAATTATGAGTTTGGCGGATTTTAAGAGTCTGCCTAATTATTTAACAATAGGGGGGCAAAATCAGAGTGGTTGTTTCAAGTAAGACCTCTCACATTCCTGAGGTTGCAGTCCATTTTTCCCTGAATCATGGCTTCAGCCTGAGCCTTCTCTGGGTGGGAGGGTGATCGTGTCCCTCTTTTTCTCCTGGTCATCAGTGAGTGGTTGCCCAGCTTTCATTGGACAGGGTGGATTTCAGGGATTCTGATTCATATCACCTGCCTTACTGGCCTCAGCAGTGATTCCTGATTCAGTAAGCAGTGGGTGGTCTTCCTGATAAGCGCATTTCACTGATGTGAATTGTCATTCAACAGCCCAGCGCCCCAGCTAGGAGAGCGCGGTCGTCAACTGTCACAGGTGGTGAGGAGCCAACGGTAATGATGCCCTTGATCAGACATGATAGCAATACTGGGGGTTTGAACATTTTGTATAATGGTGACTATACCTTTTTTGGATAAGCTCAGCTTCTTCGTGCTACAGAGCTGTACATGCTGTAAACCTCTCACATTGTTCAAAGGTAGTTAAAACTATGATTTTTCATTTCATGTAGCTTTATTGGGAATACTGTGTCAGACTTCGATAAAGAGCATTTAATTTTATTTAAAATATATTTCTGGGACACCTGGGTGTCTCAGTCAGTTAAGCATCCAACTCTTGATCCCTGCTCAGGTCTTGATCTCAGGGTCATGACTTTAAGCCCTGCATTGGGTTCTACACTGGGCGTGGAGCCTACTTACAAAAGAATAGAAAAGAAAATACTTCTGCCACACTTGCTTTGGCAGCACATCTACTAGAATATATTGCTACCTTTAATGTTTGTATCCCTGGTCAGCTTTTCTTGTTTGTTAGACTACTTGGGTAAAATAATAGGTTTGGAGGAGAATAGAGAAGCCACAGGAACCATACGCAGTTACGCTGTGGATTATGGTCTTGCACACGGCCCGCCTCTCTTGCCTATTTCCCATACCAGATTTTACATGCTGCGCTAGATTTACTGTGTCGTGCGCATGAACTGGTGACCCTGCTCTGCCACAAGGGTCTCTACTCAGAGGAATGAACAAGCGTTATATAATTTGGGGGCAGAGATGAAGGAACGTGTTTAAGAAGTTTAAAAGGTCTAGGGGAAAAAATAGTTTCTCTGAGCCAAGTATACGTTACTCTTATTGATTATTTTAAGTAATTTTTAGCATTCACGTTTTTGGGTGACTTGGCTAGGACTGTGTACTTCAATTGCCTGGTTTTTGCTTGACCCCCAGAGACTGGCTCAGCTTCGAGTTTAGCTTTGATCTCCTGTAGCTCTTAGAAGAATTTTCCTTACTGTGTCACCATTGTTAGGTTTGTAATAACACCTATTACTTGAGAATACCTTTAAATACACATGCGATTGCTGATTTTTGGCAGGACATGGACGTAAAGGAATAATTCAGTTACATTGTTAGACTTTAATGCTCAGTATTGCGCACAGGAAAATCAGATTGGCATGCAACAAATATGAGCCCAGTGTGAGGTATTGAACTGTAGTGATTTCTGTGCAAGTCAGTCTGTTGGGTGCCCAGGCTCAGCCTCCAGTAGAATTGAAGAAATTCTAAATGAACTAGTGCATTTCCTACTGTGCATGAGTAACTTTTACCAGAAGCAGAAATTTCAAGGTGGACAAGATCATGTCATTAAAGAATTCCAGTAGAATTCAGGGCTCTTGAGCATTCTCTGTCACCCATTTTTGCATTTTACAGGAGCCTTGGAATCTGCTGTTAGCACTGGAGTGTTGTGATAGCTGAGGATATTAAGCGATAGGATAAACCGAATTTTGAGAGCCTGGGGCTCCATGGTGAGAGGTACTTGGCGGGACAGAGTGACCCATCTTAATGAGGTCCTGTGGCCCCTGCCACTACCGTGTCTGTGCCCTCCCCCAGCCGTGAATTAAAAATACGTGTTTGGTTTTGTTTATTTTTAAGGACTGGGTAGTAGTCCTTCCTAAATGCTTTCCTGCTCTCATGTTTCCCACGTACCTGGTGACCTTTCAGCTGCCGTACGCCAGCGTACCTGATGGCTGCATTAGAAACTGAGGTTTGATGAAAGTTTGTTTTTCAATTCCATCTCTCCTCTGTACATCCTCTCCTGCCCCTGCCTGCCAGCCCCACGTGTTCTGTCTCCTGCCGGAGCTACCCTGGGACCTACCCTCTCCCTCCATCCCCCTGTGCTCCCGCAAACACACGTGGCACATGTGCACACATGCAGCTGGGATGTCGTGTACACGTCACGTAGCACCTCAATATTTTTCACTTGTGGTCCTTCCTCTGGGACCTGTTAATACCTACTATCAGCAATGTGAATGTTTGTCGGTTTGTATCATTTTCCCCCATCGGGGAGCATTCAGCTTACCCATATCCTCCTGGGGTAGGTTGCGTTAACCCTCCTGGGGAACATTTTTTCTCATGGAAGTGCTTTGACTGTTGCAGCCTTAATGAACAGCCCCTGGTTCTCACCTGCGGACCCACAGCCCTTTGTTTTGAGAACAAACACTGGTGTATACGCACACACGGTACACACTGGGGTTGCTTTCTGGCTGGCCATGCAAACTGGCCTGCTCTAAGATAAAAGGGAGAGAGATAGTCTGGTCCTTCTGGACTTCGCTGTATATACCTAAAAATACACTGAGTTAACAGTATGGTAGGGTGTGAGCAAATCTTGGGGAATCTGTGATAATACCAAACTGTTGATCATCTTTAAAAGCAGATTGAAACTTTTGCAGTTTACACATAATGGATTTCTCTGTCTTAATGAAATAAATGGAGCCACTAGGATAGGCTGGTTGGCCGTGCAGACACAATTGTCTGTTCAGATGAAAAGCTGGAAATTGTTTAATTGCTCACTAGCACTTTATAACTTGTCTCTTGATTGATTAACTTGCCTCTTGAAGACCTCTGGAACGCACATGTGAACACACACACGCAGCAGCAGCAGAAATTGGATTTTGGCTCCAGGGCTGGGTCTGTTGTACAATCTGCCTGGAGAAGCTGAGTCCTGGCTCGTCCCTGGCTGCGTGCAGGGAGAGCAGTGTTACGGGTCACAAATGCTGCTGTTCTTGCAAATACGGTGTTCTCCATGGCCGTATAGAAAGAAATCCATAAAGACGGATTTGAATAACACCGTCTCATATAAATGGAGCTAGAGTATAAGTTGCCCATTCAGTTCTCAGTACAAGGTAAAATGAGCCTGTTCATCAGAATCACTCTTTTCTCCTGCACTCTTAGTTTCCAGAAGCTGATTAGTCCCATTAACTGGATCTGTGAGAGGAACCCAGTACAGGAGGTCTTAACCACTTTCGAATTTGATTCTGAGATTAACCATGGTACATCCAAGTTTATATTGTTTATGGTGTCTCCCCATAAGTACTCTTCCAGGAATTCTGTCACTTTAATACTATCTTGATGATTTCCAGAACAGAGCTTTCAGAGTGCAGATCTGATTTCCTCTCCCCAAACTTAACTCAGTGGGGAGGAAAACCTGTATATTCCATGCAGGATTCCGTTTAGCCCAAGCGCTTAGGGCTGTCATATAAGCAACAGTAGGTCAGGGATGGATGGCGGATACTTTGCCAAAAATAAGAATTGATCACTTTGGTTACAGCGTGGGTTCTGACTCAATTCAGCAGAGTCCAATTTTTGTAGTTCTGGAGAAAAAGTAGCCTAGAAATAGCTCTTTTGGATGGGTGCCCCAGCAAGGAAAGGTGGGAGATTAGAGCTTGAGGCTGCAGATGAATTCATCTGTCTTCAGTCCTCACAGAAGACTCGAGTCTGCATGTTGACCTCGCTTCCTCTCTTGCGGCCCCACACCTACATCACGACCCAAACGGTCTCACAGTCTGGAAAGTACCATTTAGGACCTTCAGGACTTCATCTGGGAAGAGGTCAGGAAAATAGTTAACTGTGGTTTGAGCCCAAAGTCCTCTTACAGATAATCTCGCGTTGCATGGGAAACTTGTTTTAGAAATAACCATTGAAGCCGCTGCTTCGTGGCTCAGTTTTTCTCTGGGATGAGCTGTCAGTCTCAGAGAGTAGAATATTGAGGCTCAGGAACTGTACTCCCCAAAGTACATGGCCGTGAAGTTGAGCGCACTTTCCGGTTCACGATTGTGCAGTGGCCCACGGGCCCTCTGACCGCGGCCCGCCTCGTCAAGGCACAGCGTTGGTAGTGACCTGGAAAGACAGGATGCGCACATGGAGTTGGGCTCAGAGACTCACCTTCTCACCCTGACACCCACCTGGTAAAACACCCAGAGGTTCCAAGATCCTGATGAGGGAAGATGCAGCTTCTTTTGTCACCTCAGGGAGAGATGATTCCTGATGTATGGCCTCCTGCAGCTTCGATATTCTCCCAGCAGCCTTGGTGGCCGCAGTTAGCTTGTTTCTGAGTCGCCACCCTTGGGGTAGCACCCCTCGCTCATTTCCAGAACTTCTGTGCCGCATCCAGGCACCCAGCACTTCCGGGACAGCGCGGACCTCCAGGGTCCATGTCCTTTTCCATGAATCTGAAACAACCTTGCTATTCCCATGTTCCTCCGCCCAGGCCAGCATTTCTCACACTGCTTCCTGCAAGCAGAAGTGTCTCGGGAATCGGTCTTATTTGGACGATGCTGGTGCAGTCACTCTGGACCGGACGAGTCTCTGAACCCAGAAACTGTGTGTGCTGCTTTCACCCTTTTAAAGAGAGACAAGCTCGGTGTGGGAGGACAGGGACAGGTGGAGCCTCGATTCTCCGTGTCCTCTGGAATTCTAGCCTTAGCTGGCCCCGCCGACTTCCTGATGGGGGCAGCTGAGCTGTCCTGGTGGGGCTTCATGACTGCGTGCCCTGGTGTGCATGGCTAGAGGGGAGACTGTTTTTGTCCCTGAAAGCTATCGTGGCAGGTTCTAAGCTGATGGAGACTTTAGGAATTAGGAGAGCATCTCCGTGGCAACTATATTGAGGGGAAAAAGTGTTCCGAGCATCCCTCTCTTGCTAACCTTTGACGGTTTGAAATAACTTTAAAGCTCTGTGTGGTTTGACAGTAAAATCTAGTAACCGAAACCGATTGTAGGTTTCTCTTAACGATATGAGCAACAGTCCTTTAAGGGTTCAGGCCTTTACAGTGGACTTCAGTAAGACTTTGGGCCTTGTGGCTGTGTGGGGGTTCATCTTATAATAGATGGGAAGCTGTTGGAAATCAGTTGCCTTCTTTCTGGACACTAATGTTTTCAGTACAAGTGAAATTAAATTACCTCGTCTAGAAAAAGTAATTCTCTGGGTGTACGTTACTTTATTAAACTGATGAGAAAGCAAATGCAGGATATTAAATAATGATGATTTCTTACACAAACAGCCATCAGTGGCCTATGCGCACACCACACCGGGCCTACCTTCAGGCTGGGAAGAAAGAAAAGATGCTAAGGGACGCACATACTATGTCAATCATAACAATCGAACCACAACTTGGACTCGACCTATCGTGCAGGTACGCAGACCGTCTACAACTACAGTCTCAGGTCGTAGAAGCCAAAATGTCCACGAGCTCGCTGTTCCCGGGGTGAATGTGTTGTTCTAAAGGACCCATGTTTAGGAAGATGTTCTCACAAAGAAAATGTGTGACTCTAAGCCTGATACTTGCCTGAGGGAGAATTCGGTCCGCAGATCAGTCCATCCCCATCCCTAGAGCTGGTCTTAAAGTGGGGCGTGAGAGCCTGTCACAGTGTGTAGCTTCTCTCCCTGCCCCCCTGTATTCCCCAGGCTGGTTCTTACGCTGGGCTGGTGATTCATTTGTTTCCTTTGAATGTGTTCCTCCATCCGTGCCCCCATCATTAGGTTTAATCATTTCCTCCACGCTGGAAATCGGCCAGACCTCTTATTAGTGCTGGCTGCCTTGTTGTTTGGGTCCACGCTCCCGATCACTCGCACAGGGGGAGCCTCCCGCGAACCTAACTTGTTTTTGCCTCCAAAATAGCTCGCCGAAGACGGTGCGTCGGGATCCGCCACAAACAGTAACAACCACCTAATCGAGCCTCAGATCCGCCGGCCCCGTAGCCTCAGCTCGCCGACCGTAACCTTATCCGCCCCGCTGGAGGTGAGAAGGCTGCCTGGTGCTCTCACCGGGTCCCTCTGTCCCGGCACTGCTCGTGCTCCTTGCTCATCTCACTGGGTTTGAGTTCTGCAGCCCCGGTGCTCTCTCTGGTCAGTCGTGGTGTCCGTGGTGCGGGACGCCCTCGTGCAGGCTTCCCTCGTCCGTCCTTCATGCTTCTCTGTGCCGCCCGGCTCGCACCCGTGGCCGCCCACCTGAGTCCCACTCTCATTCGGCGGCCGCCACGGGTCTCCGTGCTGGAAGGGGACGCGTCTCTTCCACACGGCTCCATTCTCCTTGTGTTTGCTCTTGGCCGCGTGAATAACTCTCTCTCTCCGAGACCGATGCCTCCATTGTGTTTTCAAACACGGCTGTGGCTTTGATCATTTCTCTTTTTTCCCTTTCAACTGGAGGGCCTGTCACCATACAGGCATCGTGTTTCTGATGCACACTCGCATCTCGAAGCCATGGCTGGGCATCTGCTTGTGCTCCCCTGTTTGTGTTGGTGTTGGTGCCCTCCCTTCACGTCACGCGTGTCCGAGTTAGAGAAGCCAGAGAGTGAATGTGGGAAGTTCTGACCTTGACTGTGTCTTAGAGCTAGCCGTGGGCCCCATCCCGGGGCTCCTGGTGCTGACGACTGGGAGTGGATGTGCTCACTTCCCAGCTGGGGTGTAAGTGCTGCGGGTGCCCCGTGCTCGTCTGACAGCTCTCTCCGTGGGTGCAGGGTCTTGTCTCTCTGCTCTCGAAACTGCCTCCCCCTTCCTCATTAGACTGTGAGCTCATTACGAGCAGGGGCACACATTCCTCCGCCCTCTGTAAGATTTCCATCGTGTTCACCACAGAACCATGTTTTGAGTGTGTACTGAGTAAGCCGTCCAGTGACCTTGGTTGTAAGTACTTAATATTGTTGTGTGTTTAACCAGCCGAGAAACTTGGAAGGTTAGATAGGTTGAAAAGTAAATGGATGACAGAAACAGGTTTCAGGAGCTTCTCTGTCGTGCCTCCAAAGAGGAGCGTTCCTTGTGTACCCAGGTCCGTTTTGAGACCTCCGGAAGAGCCCCTGGTCCGCGTTCTAATGCTCCTTATTATTCCTTAGGGCGCCAAGGACTCGCCCATACGCCGGGCTGTGAAAGATACCCTTTCCAACCCACAGTCCCCACAGCCATCACCCTACAACTCCCCCAAACCACAACACAAAGTCACACAGAGCTTCCTGCCGCCCGGCTGGGAAATGAGGATCGCGCCCAACGGCCGGCCCTTCTTCATTGACCACAACACAAAGACTACAACGTGGGTAAGGCTGTTGGTTTCATTTGGTTCCGTTTTCATCGCGAGGTCTACCATGGAGTCCGATTTCCTTCCTCAGGAGCCCTGCTTCTTGGAGGGAAGGTTCCCTGACCCTGAAACACGGCCCCAAGAGGACCTCCTCAGCCTACATCTGGACGTGGCTTGGCAGGGCCGGTGGGGGTGGGGGGTGGTGAGGAGGGGGCCTCTGGGCTCGGGTTTGTGGCTGCCTCTGGGATTGGCACCATTCCTTCACAGGACTCCTGGAAGGTTCTAGTCCTGACAGTTTACCATAGTGGGGAGAAAGGTGTCGTGCTCCCCAGGGCCAGGAATTTGATATCATGGCTTCATTTCCCATGATCCTCTGATTTTATTAGGAGTTCTAATCTTTTTTTAATCATTTCTCCTCATCAGTTTTTTTCTGCATTTCTGTTGACATGATCACCTTTGTTTGATGTGTCCTTTTAGTCTTCACTATTCATGTCACGTTCATGTTTTATACTCCTGTCCTCTGTCTCATTCCTTTGATTGGGTGTTAAGAGATGTACCGAGGACTTCGGTTGTAAATTTGATAGATCTTTCTGATGAACGTTTTGTCAAAACTGATTTCTTCTGGGCGCCTGGGTGGCTCAGTTGGTTAAGCGACTGCCTTCAGCTCAGGTCATGATCCCAGGGTCCTGGGACCGAGTCCCATCTCGGGCTCCCTGCTCCACGGGGAGTCTGCATCTCCCTCTGACTTTCTCCCCTCTCGTGCTTTCTCTCACTGTCTCTCAAATAAATAAATAAAATCTTAAAAACTGATTTCTTCTGATGCTGTTGCTCTACCACGTGCCCCTGAATCCTGCAGGAGAGACAATCTGTTGGATTAACGAACACGATGAGATGAATCAGAGGTGCCCATGTATATCTCTTTATGCCTCAGTCCGTCTTTCATTCCTGAGCTGAATTCGTGGTGTCTTATTTAACATAGCATCTAGGTCCTTTTTAGAAGTCAGTGGTGTGTTTCTGCTCTATTGGTCTATAGACCTATGATTAAACCGCACTTGGTTTTCTTGTTTCTATTTCTGATGCCACAGGAAGTGTTGCTTTTCTTCCTGTCCCTTGTCTCCCTGCCTAATTCTCCGGGTACAGAGCTTAAGTCTGTCCTTCTGTCTCTCATCTGTACTGGTTGAGTTTGGGTGATGGTTGCTGGCCCAGCCATGTGGGCTTCCAGTGAACACGTGTAAATTCCCACTTCCAGTGAAGGCACCAAGTGTTGTGTACAGTTGATAGAACAGTAGTGTTGTGTTAGGAAAGAGGCCTGGACCACAGGGCCAGTCACTCCCACTTGGCCCATGGTGTCCGTTCACTTAGTCCCTAAAGGGTTCACACTCGAACATCCGGTGGCTTGTGACGCAGTGCGTCTCCACAAGGACGTTCTCTGCCTTTGGGGCAGGACCGTGCCTTTCATGGCGGGGCATCCAGTGTGCTTGGCTCCTGCCGCTGAAGGCTAATAGCCACTGCTCCCCCCCCACCGGGACAACCCCGCCACAGGGACAACCAAAAATGCCACCATATGTTTTAAACAGTCCTTACAGAGACCCACTCAAAGTTCTTTTTCGGAGGTGAGAGGAATTCATCATGGAGATCTGGTGACATTTCATTTAACGAATTCACAACCGTTCCCAAGGCCCGTGGTAGTGTGTCGCTCTGTCCGACGTGCCTTTTCGCCCAAAAATAATATGATAGGATTGTGGGCAAGTTGAGAATGAAAGATAGACCGCTCTTTGGAAA
Organism: Mustela nigripes; assembly: GCF_022355385.1. Classification (NCBI taxonomy): domain Eukaryota; kingdom Metazoa; phylum Chordata; class Mammalia; order Carnivora; family Mustelidae; genus Mustela; species Mustela nigripes. The sequence continues at coordinate 74,695,158 of NC_081564.1, forward strand.
AGACATTCATAGAGAGAAGTCTTTAAGCCTTTCTTTCCCTAGTGGATGTGGAACCTGTGGTTGTCACGATGTGTTTTCCAGCCCAGAGCCAGAAACGGGAGCTCCAGACATAGGATGGTTGTTGTCGGAGGAGATGGATGAGCTAATGTATGGGCCACTGTGCTCCCCCCCCACCCCCAAGCTGCAGGTGGAGGCATTCGAATGAGCTTAGCAGTCTGGTCTCCGAACCTTCTCGCCATTGTTCATGCCACAAGTGCCGTGGAATTACAGCTGGCGCGGGTTTCTGTTAAACCTCCACACCAGCTTTGTCTGTTGCCTGCATCGTGGCTGAACACACCCCAGGTTGAATTTCCCTTTGCCCCTTTCCGCCCAGATCCTTGCTGTTGACTCATGTACTCATTGCACATTTCAGTATGTTAAACCAGTGTTTTGTTGCTGCTGCTGCTGTTGAAAATCCTCAGGGTAACAACTAGGAAGTCCTCCGGTGACTCCCCTTCCCCATTCAGCTCGGAGGTGCTGGGCCAGCGACATCCCCCGTTCTAGAAAAGGCCTGTACAGAGTGCCCTCCGTGGAAGGCACTCTCTCCCTGCCCCTCTGTTTTGATGAAAGACAGAGGGAAGGGTAAAAGACGGTTTTCAGCTTAGAATCTGTTTGGAGTTTGTTCGTGTGTGTGTGTGTGTGTGTGTGTATGTGTGTTTTAAGAGAACAGCATAGCTATTCTTGGAAGGTGAGCTTTATAATGGAAACAGGAAGAGAAACTGGTAGGACAGGTTGGGAATTATGAGAGCACTGGTCCTGCCTCAGGGACCTGCTTGTAGGTCTTTCTTCCTGCATGTAGCCAGCAGCACGAAAAGATACAGGCCAACGTGTCCCCTCGTATACACTGATAGGGGCAGATTCCTTTTGAAGTCTATTTATAAAACACAGCCTTTCACACAGCGGGTAACGCAGGCCGGGTGCCAGCGGTCTGTCCGTGATAAGGTCAGACCACATCCATGGGGCATCACTGTGTCCCCACCTGGGTTCTCAGGGCCAAGGGTGCGTGCTGGAGGCCACCAAGTGTCTGAAGGCAGATGACACGAGGCCCTCAGGTTGCCCGTTCTGCTAAGGAAGCAGCTGGAAGTGTGCGTATGTAAGAGTGCATTTATGTCTTCTGGAGGATAAAGTGTTGGCTGGTTTTGTAGCGAGAGAGAATGTACGTACCTTCAGTCAGTGGCAGGTTTGTTTTGTGCCCAGGTCCAGCCTCATAAACTTGGTTGTTGACTTCTCCCAGGAAGGAAAAATCACAGCTGTTGATTTGACCCAGCCAGCCCTGTGGGGTATTGGCTGCCTTCACCTGCTCCACTAGCTTGGGGGCCAGTGGTTCACGGGACTCCCCGTAGCGGAAGGGGCGGGGGGAGGAGGGAGGGTGGCTCAGTAGCGCCCTCTAGGTTGAGCCTGTAGAGCTTGGTGGAAGGCAGGTGCTGCCATTGTTCTGACTTCCGGTGGTATAATAAAATAATAGAACCCCAAGGGTATCCAGCCCTCACAGTCTACGAATTCCGGGTTTGCATGCCAGGCCATTTTAGCAGACCTGCAAAATTGAGTTTTCTGCATCATGCTCCTCATCCTCACACCCCCGCACTTTTCTGTAACTTCACCTGCTGCTTTCTGTTTGAGTGTCCTTAAAACCATCAGCTTTTTACTGACTGTCTCTCACAGTAGCCTCTGTGTGTGAGGGCGGCAGGGCGGGGTTGCATGCGGCATCTGGGAGCTCGCATGGTCAGCAGCTGGGAGGGGGGTACCCAGGGGGCCTGTGGTGGGCATTTCCAGCGCCAGCTCAGAGCTGGCTCTCAGTGGGTGCTCCCAAGTTTTTCCTCTGTCCACAGTCAACCTGTCAGAAACATTTACCCAATTTCCAGCTTCTTGGACCTTACAAATCCAGAATCTTACTGTGTGTGTTTACTATACTGCTTGTGTTCCAGTATACAGCAGAATACGGGACCGATTGCATGCCTCTCATTGCACTTTAAAAAGGGTGTCAGTGAGGGGCGCCTGGGTGGCTCAGTGGGTTAAAGCCTCTGCCTTCAGCTCAGGTCATGATCTCAGCGTCTTGGGATTGAGCCCCACATCAGATCTCTGCCTGCCTCTCTGCCTACTTGTGATCTCTGTCTGTCAAATAAATAAATAAAATCTTTAAAAAAAAAAAAAAAACATCAGTGAGGTTCAGGGTCAATAGCCATCATAAACTCCTGACACAATTTACTTCTTCAGGTAGTTTGGTCTAGTGAATAGAAAGTCGAGGTTGGCTTTTGGGGGGTTTGTTTTTTGCTTTTTTAATAGACTTAGCCAGTTCCAAAAATCTGTCGCTTTGTTATAATCCAGTGATGCTAACAGCTTACACTGTTGAATTGGGAAATATTTTTTAACAGCTCTCTCGGAGTATAACTTACGTGTCCTACAGTTCACCTGTTTAAAGATACACAAGTGGGTGGTTTTTAGACCATTAAATAAATATGTGCAACCCTCACTGTAATCAGTTTGAGGGCATTTTCATACCCATCAGCTGACACAAAGTGATTTTTATTATTTTCTGAGGTTTATACCAGTTATTTCATTTTCTTGTGGCCTTGGGAAAGTGGTGAGGCAGAAGACCTTTTAGTGATTTGCCAGCAACAAAGGCTTTCATATAATTGAAATAAAGGGTTTTTTTTAGGTTTCCTTTTGTTGTTGTTGTCGTTGTTTTTAAGATTTTATTTATTTGACAGAGAGAGATCACAAGCAGGCAGAGAGGCAGGCAGAGAGAGACCAGGAAGGAAGCAGGCTCCCTGCGGAGCAGAGAGCCCAATGCAGGGCTCCATCCCTGGACCCTGGGATCATGACCTGAGCCGAAGGCAGAGGCTTTAACCCACTGAGCCACCCAGGCGCCCCTGCTGTTGTTTTTTAATCTCAGGCTTATTTAATTGACCGTGTGCTATTCTGAGTTTTATCATTTGTTTCCTAATCTTTTGAGTTTAAAGCATGAATTCTCCGAAGCTCATTGTACTTCATTGGGTCTGTGTTCATGAGAGGGTGCTCCCAGACTCTGGGTGAGGACTTTCAGGCAAGTTCTCCTGATCTCGCAGCTCAGTGTCCTCATCTAAAGGAGCAGAGATCATGTGTGCACAGCCTTCTGATTGACACCTGCCTGTTCTTTGTCAATTATAAAGCATGACCCAAGATGCCAGAGCACAGATTTCTCCTTTGTTGTGTTGGTTTTTTTTTTTTTTTTTCTCTTTTGTTGGTTCTTCGTAGTATCTTATGAGCCATATCCCTTAAGAGAAATCTTTGGCAAACTTTTAAGTATTTAGACATAAATGAGAATCTCATTTACAGGACCACATCAGGAATCTCAGTAAAGTTCTCTAGTTAGGGGTCGGAGGTATCCCGTAATGAGGCCACCAAACTCTGGCCAGGACACGACTTGACCCTCAGATCAGAGTCACAGATCAGGGAGTAGAAGGGCACAGAAGGAAGCTTGGGACTGATGGGAAGGCCGGCTGCCCTCACCCGCGGCTCAGTAGCAAAGAGACCTGTACACACCACCATCCCCACCCCCTCTGTCCAAGAGAGCCTCGTCTGCACAGCCCCCTCCGTTGTGGTTTCCATAGTAACCTCTCTGCTGGGACTCTCTTCCTCTTCACCTGCTAGAAGCCTCAGGGGAAAACACTTCACCTTTAATTGAAATACCCTCACTGTTCTGCTTTCACCAAGGACAGGAGAAGAAAAAAATCTTTCTTGAGAGCTGGTCAACCAGCCTTCCTATACAAAGAGAAGACCTCTCTTCCCCAGGGCAGGCAGGCACGTGGCTCCATGCCCTTGGACTGCCCTGCTCCAGAAGGGGAGGAGCCAGTGACATCACACACAGAGTCCCTTGTAACGTCCTCTGCCTTTGACGTTTTTTCTTGCAGGAAGATCCACGCCTGAAATTTCCAGTACACATGCGGTCAAAGGCATCTTTAAACCCCAATGACCTCGGCCCTCTTCCTGTGAGTACGCTGGAGACACGCAGACTAGTCTCAAAGTATTTATCCATTCATCTGCGCCATGTTGATGGAGAGACCCTGTGGGCCTTCTCTTTCTCTAGGCATTTTTAGGTTCCATTGGTCTTTAATCGCTTCATAGAATTGGGTGCATGGCTGAATTCCAAAAGCACATTCAGTCGATGCCCTGTACTTGTGAAAGAGGTTTCTGAATGTTAGCAGCTCAGAGAAAGTAGACCCTATAACTAGAATGTCAGAGGTGGTCTCTACACATGACAGGCCACTGGCATTTATTTTCTAACATGGTAGCCGCTCGGTTCCATCCGTCCTGCTGATGCAGTCACTGGAACAGAAATATTGAAAACAGTGGGAGACAAAGGAAATAATCACCAACCGTTTCTGTAAATCATTAGCCTGCAGATGTATTTTAAGTTTTTCTCTCCTGTTGAGGACTGTCTATAAAGTTTAATTTCTTTGATGGTTTATTGTCTCTGGGGGGCCCAAGTGGGCATTGAGCTCTGTTTACTCCCATGTTGGGCTGGATTGAAACTTTACTCACTACTTTCTCAGCCTCCCCCCATCCACAGTCAAAAAACCATACGAGGGCAAGAAGGTGGGGAGACTCGAGGCTCCTGTAGAACGGGGGGTGCTGGGAGTTCTCGAGGGGATTTTCCCAGGGCCAAGAACCTCTCCGTTGCCTGGCCTGTGGTCTGTGGTGGCACAACTTGAATCTAGAAAGGTTAGGGTTCAGTTTTCGTTCCTCGGGCTTTACCCAAAGATCCCTCCCTCTCCAGAACTGTCTGGTTCCTGGGTTGAGATGGAGAGAGCCTGGAGAGAGCCAGAAACCGAGATCAGATACGAAAGAACGCGGGTTGTCATCCCGTGTTGGATCCCTGAGTTGTAATAGCAAGTAGGCACCGTTCAGATAATGAGGGTATTCCGGCCTTCCCTCGGAAGAAATACCCAAATCTGTTTCCTGAGTCCAGAGAGAGAGAGAGAATCTCAGTGGTAGGTCCCTCGGCCACGCGGTGACAGGACTAAAGCCTCTGGCTCTGCATGTTTAAGTCAGCCTCCCTTCTCCCTTCAGTTCTCGGTATGAGCTACTCAGTCCTAAACCCGGCTGTTCGTGGAACCCTGGAGTTGCTCTTGGAAGCTTTTGACAGAGCAGGCCCTGCTTCCTGGTCATCACACAGCCAGTGAGAGGGCGCCAGAGGCTGGCGGACACATGATATAGCGTGTTGATAGATGTTGACGGGTTAACGTGAGTTGTTTGTGGTTTGTTCTTAACCTGACAAGAACCCTGGAAGAGAAGAGCCAGAAAGTGTCCTTGGAGTGTTTAAATTTAGCCATTGAGATCGATTGATTGATTTACTTACCTACTTATTTATTTATTTATTTATTTACTTATTTATTTATTGAAACTGTTAGGTAATGGTTGTATATTTTCTTTCTTTCTTTCTTTCTTTATTATTTCTCTCTCTCTCCCTCTCTCTCTCTCTTTTTCTCTACTACCAGCCTGGTTGGGAAGAAAGAATTCACTTGGATGGCCGAACATTTTATATCGACCACAGTAAGTAGGCTCTTCCATGGACACACAGGCATGGCAGGTGGAGGGACAGGGGAGACGGAATCATCCGGATGATAGTGAAAGGCGTGTCATTTCACTCTTCGTCCAGGCAGCCAGGTGTTCTGTGGCGAGAATGAGCGCAGAGAGTCAGTGCCCTCGTACGGTACTGTGCATTCCTCCCAAGTTTGCCTGAAAGGAGCCCATCAAGCTTTTACCCAATTTGATCTTGTGACCTATTAACTTTTTTTTGTCCCATTAAAAAAATTTTTGGGTCAATAACCCCTTGATCTCTGCGCTTTTAATAAATACACTCTAGTAATAGAAAATAAGGTTAGAAGTAACAATGGAGTCAAAAATCTGTGTGAGCCATGCTGAAAGCAGCATGTGTCCTCAACACCACCATCAGAGGTCTTACAGCAAGAAGCCCATTCTGACTTATTTTCTATTCATAGCATGTGCCTTTACACCCAACACACTAATCTCTATGTAGTTCGTATCTTGAAATTACAGTTGCTCCAGCACCTGTGAATAAATGTGCGGTTTCTCATTTCAACTAAAAGTTAAAATAATAAAGGTTTCACTTTTAGCCAGTGTTGATTTTGGTTTTTGTTTTTGTTTTTAAGGCAACATGCCATCCATGGTAACATACGTGTATATCCCCCAGAACTTCTAGAATATGTGTATGTAAGAGAAGTCTTCAGTTCTGTTGAGAGGCGTGTGCAGCTGGTCAGATTTTGTCCTGTGTTTTCATTTGGTTCCTAAAGATCAGCGAGTCGGCCTCGGGTTTCTCCAGCATTGCATTCTCTTAACTCATCAAAAGTCCCCCGGGGAGCCGGTGGCTGGAAAGTCGGACCACGGGTGTCCTCAGGAGCCTGACAGACTTTTTATAAATTAAGGAGCCCAGCAGTTAAGACTTAAACCAGAAGTAGAATTCCTAGGGCTCTGGAGAGAATGGGCTACCTTTGGTTAAAATTCAGTAATTCAAGGTACATAGGCTTAGTTTTGTCTTTGACAAGTAAAAGTACTAAGGGTTTGCCTGCTTTCCAGAGTTTTACGGTGAGCCTAAAATTGCTACCATAAATGTTATAAAACGTGTGTACTGCCACTTTTTTGTCTAATATGCTGTTTGTTATAATTCTACTCCTAACATAATTTGTTAAAAGAAGGGAGGGGAGACACTCTTTTTTCCACAAAAAACAAAAAACAAATCCTCTTTTAGTTTTAATGCTTTGCAGTTTCAGTTTTCAAAGGTTGGTACAAATGATAATGATCTTTTTCTTAAAATCTTAACCAGTAGCCTAACCTTGGTCTGCTACACACAGAATATCTCTCACAGCATCGTGGCCATGTTCTGGCTGGTGACCTGACATTCAGGTCAACCTGAAAAGAATTTTATAAATGTCCTTAATGCCACGGCCCCCAAACAAGAAAAACTCTATTGCAAAAGTCCATCCTACTGTACATGAGAAATAATAAAGATCATAGACTATTTTCCTAGTGCTATGCGTAGATTAGTATAATGCGGAGTAGATGCTTAATGAACAGTGACTTGAAGCTAATTCACGGAGGGTCCGTGGTGAAGGCGTGAGGCAGGTGAAGTCCTTGGTCGGAAAGTGGAGAGAACTCGCCTTGGGGAAGCAGCAGCCAAGCTACCCCTGCTTCTCTTCGTCAGGAGGCAGGAGAGGGTAGTTCTGCTAAGTGTCTGGGCTGTTCCTCCTTCCTGACCGGTCCAGCAGCCCCTCCCAGCACTCAGGCCCTCCCTTCCCACTCCCCTTGCCAGAACAGACCACCTGTCTGAGGCTCCTCTTTGCTCCCGGGGATGGTATAAACCACATACAGTGCCTGGTTGAGCTGAGCTACAAAAGGTGGTATTTTCAGTCCTTTCCGTGGAAATTAAAGTTTGCCTTTGCTCTCTACCCTTCGAAAAGGGTCTCTGAACCAGAGAATAGTGGAAATGAGTAAAAACCGCGAAAGAGAAAAGATCGGTTTAGGATCACCTCGTTTGCTGTTGATGCAGCGTTTCTGCCATTTCTCCCGTTTGTCAAGGTTTACTCCATGGAAACCTATAAAGGGATACATGTCAGTGAAACCGTGAACTTCATGTGCTGCTTCACCAAAACCCGGCCTGTGAAAAGCACAAAATACATGTCTCTTTAAAAAGCTCTATCGGGGGATGCCTGGGTGGCTTAGTGGGTTAAGCCGCTGGCTTTGGCTCAGGTCATGATCCCAGAGTCCTGGGATCAAGTCCCATATGGGATCCTTGCTCGGCAGGGAGCCTGCTTCTCTCTCTGCCTCTGCCAGCCTCTCTGCCTGCTTGTGTGCTTGCTCTCGCTCTCTCTCTCTCCCCGCCCCCCTGACAAATAAATAAATGAAAAATTTAAAAAAAAAAAAAAAAAAAAGCTCTGTCGGGCTGACCAGTGCTCTCCAGATTGCCTTTCCTCACCTGGTAGGTGATGTTTTAAGAATGCCTTTACCTTCCAGATGAGCTCTCCTTCCAGGCAGTTTCCCCACATCAGATTTCTTGAAAAATTCTGCATCTCCCTTTGCTGTCCTGCCGCGAGCAGGGCAGAAGGCATGCCATCCCTACACATGGCATTTTACTGTGCGGCCTGTTGTCTCAGGACAGATGCAGAGTCGTCCTGTCTCCATCATCACCAGCACACAGGAGTGCACACGAAGGACAAAGACATCAGTGCCCTTGTCCTTTAAACAACGAGGCTATCTATTTTTGCTTCATAAACTCTTGAGAAGTCAGACACTTTGAGGATTAGAAATAACCATCTTAAAGGCATCATTTCAGAAGAGCCAAAGTATTGCCGTTTATCAGATAGCTCCTGTGTCGAGCCTGGGGTAAAAGGTTAAGGGAAGATCTTGAACCGAATCTGCCTCTCTTAGGGGTCGTGTGGTTCTTAAAGATCAGGGATGCCCTTCGTCTGCCCTTTGTCTCAGTCCGTGGCCACAGGTGTCTGAGACACAAAGCTAGAACAGGAAAGAGAATTCCAGTAAGGCCAGAAGATCCTGTTTTCATCTTTCTTGCCAACAGTCTTAGCAAACCTGTTAACCGTAGCTGAATGAACTGAGTTTGTAATTCTTCTTCATTCTTGTCCCTTTATTTCAAATACAATGACGGCATAAAGCAAGTTTACATTCAGAAGTTCTTGAGAATGGATAAACGGCCACTTCACATTCCTGTCCTGTATTGACAATACTTAGCTTTAAATCGATCTGCATGGTCACCACATAGAAACTTGGGAGCCCCAGGAAGCATTTGCAGTGTTGGGTAGAGGAGTGAACCAGCTTTGAAGAAGCAGAACAAGTAGAGAGCTCACTAACTCGCCACGTGGCCCGGCGCCAGGGCTGGGGGCTGGCTGCAGGAGGGCCTTAGGAACAGATGAGTTTTCCGATGGATCCTAAGTGAGGAGTCAGATTTACCCAGGAAAGCCCGGTGGAGAGTGAGCCCCGGAGGGAGAAAACAGGCAGGTGTATGAAGGTGTGTGGACTGGGCCACAGTCCAAGCGCTGTGGTGGGGCAGCAAAGGGCCAGGGCTCCGTGGAGGCACGTGGCTCCAGTTCAAGCGTGTCCACCAGGGGTGGGAACATAGGTCCCTTCTCCTGGCAGGAGGGAGGCCCTAAGAGTTTTTCTGGAGGGGCCTGACAACCGTCAGATTTGTTCTCTAGAAAGATCCTCATGGCAGAACTACCGAGGAAGGCTCGAACTGGGCTGAGTGAGCCCAAGGCCAGGGAAACATAGCGCAGAGTCCATGGAAGCGATCCGCCCTTCAGAAAGCAGCTTTCTCGGTGAGACAGGGGACACAGCTTGGCGAGCGTCGGAGGAGAACGGCCAGGGAGGATAGGGATGGGGCCAGTGCCGGGTTTGAACCCTGGGAGCGCTCTGGTGCTGGCATTTGGGGGTACGGGAGGAATGGGTTTTGTTTCGGGAGGATTATGAGTTTGGTTTTGGTCAAGTTGGAGTTGAGGTTGCCATGGAAATGCAGGCACACGTGTCAAGGGTAGATCTGGATAGACTATGGGAGGCGCCATGTGTGTGTCGTCATCAGTTAACTTTAGCTTCGACCTAGGTAGCTAGGTGATGGGACTATGGTCCAGGGAGCTGTCACTCAGCTGTAGTCTCTTTATTTGGTTTTCTTTCATTCTCTATCACAATGGCAACTTTTACTTTCCAGATTTCTTATGTATGAGGTAAGGGACTCAAAATGCCTTTTGCTTCCATCAAAGTTCTCTAAGACCATTGAAATGTCTCATGTGCATTTCCTGCCAACATGAATCTAGAATCCTGTGCTTCAGCAGTGGATTTTAAAACTTGACCTCTACTTTCGTTAAAATAATTAGAATACCAGATTTGGAGAAATTTCTGCTATGGTCACTAAAACCAAATTTTTTGCTTAATCTTATCCGTCTATTTACAGGATATGTAGGAAATGAGCAGAATCCATATTCTTAATTTCCTGTTTTTTTTTAACCAGCTTAGATTCCCTGAAGTCCCAGAGAGAACCCATTGTCCCCCAGTCTTCCCTCCCCGTATATTTCACGTGAATCCATCCCTGCCTCCCACACACACCGCCATCTATGGCATAGTCCGAAAACCCACGTGATTCGGGGCACCCAGGGCACCATGTCACCTGCACCCCTGGAATAATTAATTGCACAGGTGCCATTGAACAGTCTTGCTGACACTGACTCATTTATAAGAAAGAAACGCACTTCTTGCCAACGTGACCAAAAGGGAAACCTTTTTCTGTCTCTTCATTGGCTCTATCTGATGCTCATGGTTGTGGACTCCTCACTGCTCTGATTTGGAATAATTAATTGCACAGGTGCCGTTGAACAGTCTTGCTGACACTGACTCATTTATAAGAAAGAAACGCACTTCTTGCCAACGTGACCAAAAGGGAAACCTTTTTCTGTCTCTTCATTGGCTCTATCTGATGCTCATGGTTGTGGACTCCTCACTGCTCTGATTT